>NC_088853.1:66507962-66807962 GCF_963853765.1 Magallana gigas | reverse complement strand
GCGTTTTTTAGAAACGCCGCGGACAAAATGACTTTTTGAAAATTTTAAAAAAGACGTAACGTAAAAACGGAAGTGACGTTTTCAAAGAAACTTTACAAACTTTGAGGTATTATAGTTGCACACAACCTCTGAAAATTTCATTAAAATCGGTTGTAAACTTTTTGAGTTATAAAGCCGAAAAGGAGTCAGAAAAAAAAATAAAAAGAATAATAATAACTAGAGCAAAGCTCGTTGCAAAGCAACGAGTGGGTCTTCCGTTAATGTCGGAAGTAAAGCTGGAAGTTCCTGTAAGAAGAAGAGCTCTTAAACCAATAACAAGAGTAACAAAAATAAAAAAATGAAAAAATCGAATTATTCCTGGTACGACTTAACAAAGTCCGAATGATTTTAAGTACGACTTAACAAAAACCTTTCTGATTTCAAGAAAGACTTAACAAAAAAAAATTCGAATGTGTTCAAGTACGACTTAGCAATTATTTTGGTACGAGTTAATTTTACTTTAAACATTACGCTATTTTTTAAACCAAGGTCGTGGAATCAAAATTTCCGGAAAAATCAATTTTTAAACCCCGATATCTCTGTAATGCATCGTCCGATTTTAAAACGGATTTCAGTGTTAGATTCAACTTGATAAGCTCTACAAAACACATATTCATTTTTTATTTGATCAGAAAATTCTTTTTTTCGAAAAATTTGTTTCACTTCCGGTTTCGACCGGAAGTGACAGATTTTCATTTCGAGCCTTATTACAGAGGTAAATCGACCAAATCATAACCATTAAAGATTTCAAGCCTCTATCTTAAAGCGTTTTTGAGAAACGCCGCGGACAAAATGACTTTTTGGAAATTTTAAAAATGACGTAACGTAAAGACAGAAGTGACGTTTTCAAAGAAAGTTCAGAAACTTTGAGGTATTATAGTTGCACATAATCTCTGAAAATTTCATCAAAATCGGTTGTAAACTTTTTGAGTTATAAAGCCGAAAAGGAGTCAGAAAAAAAAAGAAAAAGAATAATAATAATAATAGAAAGAAACCGAAGAATAACAAGAGGGTCTTCCGTTGAAAACGGAAGACCCTAATAATAGAAAGAAACCGAAGAATAACAAGAGGGTCTTCCGTTTAAAACGGAAGACCCTAATAAAAAGAAACCGAAGAATAACAAGAGGGTCTTCCGTTGAAAACGGAAGACCCTAACTAGACACGATCTCGTTGCGAGCAACGAGGAGGTCTTCCGTGCGATTTTTTGAAGGTTATATGACCTTGACTTTGATATTTGACCCTGTATCTCCTTATCGGTGCAACAATAAAAAAAATTTGATGGTTGAATTTTGTTAGGAACATCATTCTCAGCATTTTATTCTATATTGATTTTAAAAAATGATGCTTTTTAAAATATTTGTTCTGTTTGAGGTACGTTATCAACGTTTTGTACTTCTGGCCCCTTAAAACCCATTAAAAACCCCTTAATACGGAGCACATGATAAAATAATTATAATATATTGTTAAATAAATGTGAGATGAACATTATTGCTTCCTAAATATATAACAAAATATTTTTCAGTAAAGTGCTATGAAAGATAGACTTTAGAGCCCTTTTGGTCCCTAAATTGAAGGACCAGCCCCTTTTTCTTGGCATCATACGAAAGTTCTTTTGATATTAAACATATTTTGTTCAACAAGTGTTTAGAAATTCTTTGCCGTTTTTGAGCTATCTGGGATAGGACGTTTTAGGGGCCGACCCCTTATCTCCTTATTGGGGCCATATAACGAAACTTTTATAATTGAATATTGTTTAAAACATCATTCTAAGCATCTTTTATTCTATATTGCTTTTCAAAATATTTGTCCTTTTTGAGATATATTCGATCGAAGTTTTGGACTTCTGGCCCCTTAAAACCCCTGATAACGTAACACATGATAAAAATTATCTAATGTATAGTTTTATTAGTGAAAGATGAACATTTTTGCTTCTTAAACATATTACAAAATATTTTTCAGTAAAGTGCTATGAAAGAAAGACTTTAGAGCCCTTTTGTTCCCTAAATTGAAGGGCCAGCCCCTTTTTCTTGGCATCATACGAAAGTTCTTTTGATATTAAACATATTTTGTTCAACAAGTGTATAGAAATTCTTTGCCGTTTTTGAGCTATCTGGGAAAGGACGTTTTAGGGGCCGACCCCTAATCTCCTTATTGGGGCCAGATAACGAAACTTTTATAATTGAATATTGTTTAAAACATCATTCTAAGCATCTTTTATTAGGGTCTTCCGTTTTCAACGGAAGACCCTCTTGTTATTCTTCGGTTTCTTTTTATTATTATTATACTTTTTCTTTTTTTTTCTGACTCCTTCTCCGCTTTATAACTCAAAAAGTTCCCAACCGATTTTGATGAAATTTTCAGAGATAATGTGAAACTATTATCCCTGAAAGATGTTAAAGTTTTCTTTACAACATCACTTCCGTTTTTACGTTACGTCATTTTTAAAATTTTCAAAAAGTCATTTTGTCCGCGGCGTTTCTCAAAAACGCTTTAAGATAGAGGTTTGAAATTTTCAATGATTATGATTTGGTCGATTTACCTCTGTAATAAGGCTCGAAATGAAAATCTGTCACTTCCGGTCGAAACCGGAAGTAAAACAAATTTTTCGAAAAAATGAATTTTCTGATCAAATCAAAAACGAATATGTTTTTTGTAGAGCTTGTTAAACTGAATCTAACACTGAAAGCTGTTTTATAATCGGACGATGCATAACAGAGATATTGGGGTTTGAAAATTGATTTTTCCGGAAATTTTTATTCCGCGTCCTTGGTTTAAAAAATAGTGTAATGTTCAAAGTAAAATTAACTCGTACCAAAAAAAATTGTTAAGTCGTACTTCAACACATTCGGATTTTTTTGTTAAGTCGTTCTTGAAATCGGAAAGGTTTTTGTTAAGTCGTACTTAAAATCATTCGGATTTTGTTAAGTCGTACCAGGAATAATTCCATTTTTTCATCTTTTTATTTTCGTTACTCTTGTTGTTGGTTTAAGAGCTCTGCTTCTTACAGGAACTTCCAGCTTTACTTCTGACATTAACGGAAGACCCACTCGTTGCTTTGCAACGAGCTTTGCTCTAGTTCTATATTGCTTTTCAAAATATTTGTCCTTTTTGAGATATATTCGATCGAAGTTTTGGACTTCTGGCTCCTTAAAACCCCTAATTACATAACGCATGATAAAAATTTTATAATGTATAGTTTTATTAGTGAAAGATGAACATTTTTGCTTCTTAAACATATTACAAAACATTTCTCAGTAACGTGCTATGGAAGAAAGACTTTGGAGCCCTTTTGGCCCCTAAATTGAAGGGCTAGCCCCTTTTTCTTGGCATCATACGAAAGTTCTTTTGATATTAAACATATTTTGTTCAACAAGTGTTTAGAAATTCTTTGCCGTTTTTGAGCTACCTGGGATAGGACGTTTTAGGGGCTGACCCCTAATCTCCTTATTGGGGCCAGATAACGAAACTTTTATGATTGAATATTGTTTAAAACACCATTCTAAGCGGCTTTTCAAAATATTTGTCCTTTTTGAGATATATTCGATCGAAGTTTTGGACTTCTGGCCCCTTAAAACCCCTAATTACGTAACGCATAATAAAAATTTTATAATGTATAGTTTTATTAATGAAAGATGAACATTTTTGCTTCTTAAACATATTACAAAATATTTCTCAGTAAAGTACTTTGGAAGAAAGACTTTAGAGCCCTTCTGGCCCCTAATTTGAGGGACCAGCCCCTTTTTCTTGTTATCAAACGAAAGCTCTTGTAAATATAAATTTTATTTGCTCTATATTATATGGTAAAATATTTTCAGGAAAGGAGATAAAGAACGAAAACCATTAAAAATTACGTCGTTTTTTCAAACTCAATTTTCGGGTCCAGGCGAGCTTCGACGCCTTTGAAGCCAGACAACCATATATGCCTTTAAACACATCTACAATCTTTTGTCTACAATCCCATAAAATTTAAATTCAATATCTTTTTTCGTTTAGGAGGAGATAGCAGGACAAAATGACCCCCTAAAAATCACTAAAACGTCAATATCTCCCGAACGGAAATGACGTCATTAAAATAAAAAATTATATATAAGGTTTTTATCAATATCTACAAGATCTGAAATTTTCACGAAAATCGGTCAAGCCGTTTTCAAGAAATCGCTTGTACAAAAAAGCGTAAGAAAAAAAAAATAATAAAAGGGAAAAAGAAACAAAGCAATAACAATAAGGTCTTCCGTTGGAAACGGAAGACCTTAATAAAAAGAAACTGAAGAATAACAAGAGGGTCTTCCGTTGGAAACGGAAGACCCTAAAAAGAAAGAATTTATATATATATTGTTAATAACAATAAGAAAAGTGAAAAAGAAACAAAAGAATAATAGAAGGGTCTTCCGCTGAAGACGGAAGACCCTAATTATATAAAATAATCCTTGAACACTTGTTTACATTTAAATATAATTTATATAAGATGCAAACTATTTAAACGATTTTAAATTATAACAAAATTTGAAAACTGAGAAAACCAATTTTTTAATGGAACTACATTAATATTCCATTTAATGTCGGTATACAGGAAATGTCAGATGCAGAAATGACGCATCCTAAAATGGCGGACTGAGTTTCTTAAACACAGGTATTGTCAGACACGGACATGTTATTGTACACAGGTATTGTCAGACACGGACATGTTATTGTACACTGGTATTGTCAGACACGGACATGTTGTTGTACACAGGTATTGTCTGACACGGACATGTTATTGTACACAGGTATTGTCTGACACGGACAAGTTATTGTACATATGTATTGTAAGACACGGGCATGTTATTGTACACTGGTATTGTCAGACACGGACATGTTGTTGTACACAGGTATTGTCAGACACGGACAAGTTATAGTACACAGGTATTGTCTGACACGGACATGTTATTGTACACAGGATACGACGGACATGTACAAATGTTTTTTACACAGGGAATTGAAGACACGTAAAAGTTTCTTGTACACCGGTAATGGCGGACACGTACAAGTCTCTTGAACACAGGTAATGGCGGACACGTCCAAGTTTCTATAATACAGGATATGGAGGACACGTTCAAGTTTATTTAACACAGGTAAGGGCGTACACGTTTTAGTTTATTGAACATAGGTGATAGCGTACACGTTCAAGTTTATTGAAGACAGGCACGAACATGTTTCTTTATCACATGTCATGCCAGAAACATAAACGATAGAATTCAGATGCGCTACAAATTGTCTTCTGCTGAATATGTGGGAATGGCAAACGACGATCCAGTAATCCTGGTCTGGTTCAGCTATCAGAACGTTTGGGTCTGTTTAATACCTGAAATAAATCCAGTTTCCATTAGAGATAGTATATAAGATATCCATTTAATCAAACATGTATTTCAGAAAATCAATGAAGTTTTTACTATTTATACTCTTTTATTTACAAATAAAGTTTGAATTATAATAACCATTTCGGTATGCACATGTAAATATTTTGCATATATTTTTTACACATCATATACGTATTAATAAAATGTATGCGTTTCATTACCAATATAACCTTTAAAATTGTTCCAAATTATTTTAATGAAGTACACTTATGCACACGTGTGATATTACTGAAACATTACAAATTAAAATATATGACTCTGAAAAATGATTTTTTTTAATTGATGCACAAATTTATTCAGTAAAAGAGGAAACTAACATAAGATACGAAGCTCCCATAATCAGGCCTTGTTTGAAATCTGTAAAGAAAAGTATCAATTGTTATGACTCCTTTGAGTTGTCTTTATGTATTCAACACTCATCTATTTTTCCATAGTATACATAGGGTAATGTAGTGAAATAATACCATGCCTACATGAATACAAAAAGAATTGTAAGACATAACATACTTTTAAGGGAATCAACAGTGTCGTATCTGGATAGGTAACTCCATTTAATGTCGCTTCATTTATTCCTTTTTTCTGTAAAAAAAAAAAAAAGGTATTACTACAGATGTGCGATATTAAAAAAAAATTACAAATATCTACATATGTATATGTATTCAAATTTTAAAAGATATGGATAATAAATTAATATTGAAGGCGATACATTTAGTACTTAAATGTACTCACGTTTCAGACTAAGCACCGTCAATTATGTGTATTAAAATGGTTTATTACAAACAAATCAAAATATACAAAGGAAGGGAATCTAAAGCTAAAAAGAATAAACAATGGCGTTAAAAATACCAAAAAAATAGTTTAAACAAAGAAAGTACCTATACTTCAATGAGATTTGAAGCTCCAATAGTCAGGCCTTGTTAGAAATCTGTAAAGAAAATGATCTATAATTACGCCTCCTGTGAGATTGTCTCTATGTATTCAACAATCATCTTTTTTTGCATAGAATACATGAGGTTATGTTGTGAAATCATACTATGCCTACATACATACAAAAATAGTATGACATAAAATACTTTCAACGGAATCAACAGTGTAGATTCTGGATAGGTAACTTCTCCATTAATGTCGCTTATCATGTTCATCATTTATTCCTTTTTACTGTAATAAAACCAAATGGTATTAATACAGATGTGGGGTATTAAAACTTTGTGAATATTTATGATATGCATTCCAATTTTAAAAAGATATAGATAACAGTTTGGTATTGAAGGCGATACATTGACAGTTTGTTATTGTCATTTTTTTCATTTAGCAGTTAAATATACTCACGTTTCAGACTAAGCTCTGTCAGTCATGCGTGTGTAAATGGTTTCTTACAAACAAATCTAAATATACAAAGAAGGGAAATCTCAAGCTAAAGAAGAATGAACAATTGGGTTAAAAATACGTAATAACATAAAAATATATGCACACAATGTTTTAAAATACAAAATGCTTAGTTCAAAACATATTAATCTTAAACATAATCTTAAACATATAGCATGCACAACTTAAGGATGACCCGTTTCTACACCTTAAACAGGTAAATTGTGTATCAATAATACTGGGAACTCCACATTCGAACGCAAGATTGAGAGGAATAGTAATATTATGTTATGAAATAAATATACAAACATTGTTTAATTTATTAAAGATGAATTAAAACTATTCAAAATACCGTATTTCATTAAAAATTAAACAATATTTAATTAAAATATGAGTGAAAGACATTAAAAAAGAAGCAGCGTTCATTCAAATGAAACATTAATTTATGTAGATCTGAATAAAATTAAACTAAAATAAGTAATTGCAGAAGACTGATGACAGACACTAAAACCGTAAGGGCTTGAAATTCAAAAGCTCTAAAATTACTTTTAAACCAAATAGGCATTATTCAGAAAAAATGTTCTTTATATACTCTAACGACAACATTTTAACACTTACCCATCATGCACTTTGTGTATTAGTCCCCGTTGTTTCATACATACCAGATTTCTCCAAACAATAACGCGACAACGCGTTGCAATGCATATACAAATCAAAGTTATTCGTGGTTATTTTTATTAACCAGATTTTTATAAAATTGTTTTTGTAAAAGCTGTTTTAAACTAAATCAAAGTAATGTAATTCATCATACACCCAAGAAACAATTCTACCATAGTGTCGTTGATTTATTATCACAAAAGAGTAGCCTTTATGTGCATTCATATTCACGCCAACTGTTTATGTTCCTCATAAATTGTGTGCTTTGTAATCTGTTTATCTGTTTGTTAATGTTTGTTTGTAAAATAAAAGAAAAAAATGTGTAAATTCTTACCTATGGACATTTCATTGGCTTCTGATGTACTCAAATCAGGTAAGTTATATTACAGTTTTATTTTACCCGTCAATATTTAAAATATTTTTAACACGAATAAAATGTCAAGAAAAATTAAATATTTATTTTTAAATATCCCCTTATACGAAATCATGTTTTAAACTTTTCTTTAAAGGACGTTTGAATGAAAATCGACAGTTTTCAAAGCTTACATTTCAAAATTAAATGAAAATGTGTATGAAAATAAAAATACTTTTTTGACAGAAGTATCCAATCCAGCCAGGACGGCAGCCATAATCACATGAACCATTGATATCGTTACAACCATTACACGTGTAACTGTTGATACATGTCTCCGAACAGTCTTGTCCAAAATATCCAACGGGGCAAACTGACATAAACCAAATGTGTTATGTACTTAGTATTGATCACTAAATACTGTTTCATTCTTCTTACCAATAAATTACACGCATTATTTAACATTTTTTCCTATGTTATATATCTTTTATGTATCTACTCACGAGTTTTACACAAGTTCCCTTGATAGTCAGCATCACATCCTGTCAAACAAGTCCCATTGTTGATGGAACACTTGTTTACGTCACGGCAGTGTCCACAGGTTTCATTGCACTCGTAACCATATGACCCTCTATCACATGCTACGAATAAAATGGTAATTTTTATAAAATTAATGTGTTAAGAAATATTATTCATTTTAATTGTTTTGAATTCATTTATATATAATTTGATTTAGACAGTAAATATATATTCATTTTAACAGCAACTTGATCTGAGAAATTTGATATCAATAAGAGATACGCAGATTATCAGATCAATAAAGAAGGATAGTGGTCTGTCTCCTTGGATCAAGTTGGGTACGTACATGTCATGATAAATTCATTACGACTTATCCATACATATTGGGAAAAGCAATAAATGAATGCTTATCTAGCTACAACAGTAATCTATTTTTAAAGAAATTCTTCTCAAACACAATTAAAAACAAACAAACGTCATTTTAATTGGTTTAATAAGGCAGAAATAATAAACACCTAAAAAATCTAATAGTGTTGATATAGAGTATCGGATTACACTGTAACAATATCAGATTTATATTAAAGTTTTGATTGTAATACATATGTTTGGTTAATTGAAATGTATATCATAAAAAAACACTTACATGTTTTACACACGTCGCCTTGATAACCAGGGTCACATCCAGTAAAACATGTTCCTGTGATAACAAAACACCGGTTTACGTCACGACAGTGTCCACAGGTTTCATTGCAGTCGTAACCATACGACCCTCTGTCGCACACTACAAGTTTAAAATCATTTTAATTATATGTACAAATAAGTGTATTAATAAATTAAGTTGCAAATATAGAAGTTTGTCCATTTTACATATGTGACTAACTAAATTTTATGATCATTGACTGCAGTCTCCAAAAACGATATCACATTTCTTCACAGCCTCTTTATTTAAATTGATATCAAATTGAAAATAGGTATGCAGATTATTGTCCATTTTTTATACAATATTCATGAAATAAATTAGTTAAAAGGCGGATCCAACTTTACAAAATAATTTGAGATGCATCAGGACATTGTACTTATATTTTTGTTCCTTGGCTTTGGATACGACATCCGAACGTCCACGCTCTTAAACATAAATTGCACTCTAAGTATCTGGCTTTTTGTTCATCGGAAATAAATATCCGAGTTTCATTTTATTGTTGTAACGATTTGACGTCAACAAGGACGTGACGTAAAAACCCTGAATTGAACAATGTGGAATAATTGTTGTATATACAGTCTATTACCTGGTCGGGGGGAGGGGGGGGGGAGGGTTACTTGTTGGGTGAAGTTGATAATGGTTCATTATGTGAAGTTCAGGCTGCTCTTAACACAACAGTTACATTGCATATTTTAATCTAATATTAAATGGAATTATAACATACTCAGTAATGAATACAAGAGTTTTACATATGCGACAAAGCTAAATTTATATAAACCGCACATCTTCAAGAGCTGATACAAATTCTGCAAGACTGAAGGGCAGAAGGGCTTGTACGTATCGGTATAGCACCGTTTTTGAAACTCCTCTTATTTTTTCCACTTCAGAATTTGGTGGAAATTTAATTAAGTCATATGTCACAGAACAATGCCTGACCTAAATCACGCGTTATTATATTTTCATGGAATTAAAGACAAGTACATGCAATAGATATGTATTTATCAAGTATGGAATAAATAAAATAACACAATAAAATTATATTTGATATCCAGAGTTTACTCTTAGTTGGTTACCAACTAAGGATCATGCAGTTAATTTGATTGTCATATTGGTGAAGAAACATATTTTTCGAAAGTCGAGAAAAAACATAATGCTATTTTTTGCATCGTTAATGTTCTACTTACAAACCTGATGTAATATTGAAATAGAACTGTTTCTTACTGAAGAATTTAAAAAATGTGATGGTCATTATAGAGTGTAGGATCTTTTTTTATAATAAATATTTAATTCACGTAATACATATGTTGTGGTTTCTTCTTATTCCTGGGTAAATGTATCGTATACTGGGTGTATCTATGTAGGTAGGTGTATATTAATAATACATGATACCGATTTCTTGTGTGTGAGAGTCTGAAAAAAGGTGGTGTTTTATCTGTTAAAAATGTTTAAATTAAAGTAAATAAATAGGAAAACAAGTGAAAAGCTGTCAATTTGACAGCAAACCAAGTTTTCTTTAATGTGAACTGTATCCATATCCATTTTTCCCTGAATTGATAAACACTACCTACTGTATCCAATGAAATCGACTACCCTTTATGCAATATTTTGCCAGAAAATGACAGAGTTCAAAAGCTGGTATTTTTTATGTAAATTATCAGAAACAAAATCATAGCAATGTGCACACCTCTAATATATCTACAATTGATCTGCAAAAGAACAACTTCCTATCTTGAAAATTGTACGAGGAGTTATCCGTACAATAAGGGTACCCTGTATGCAATATTTTAAATTGCCAAAAAATGACTAAGTTTAAATGCCGGTATTTTTTTCATTAATTATCAGAAATATATATCATAGCAATACGCACACTTCTAATATCTGTACAATTATTCTGCAAAAGAACAACTTCCTATCTTGAAAACTGTAGGAGGAATTATCCGTACATTGAGGGTACCCTATATGCAATAGTTTGCCTAAAAATGACCACGTTCAAAAGCTGGTATTTTTTTCATAAAGTATCATAAATAAAAATCCTAGCAATATGCACATTTCTTATATCTGTACAATAATTCTGCAAAAGAACTACTTATAGGAAAAACTGTAGGAGAAATTACCCGTACAATGAAATCCTTTTGGCAGCCGCCAACAAGCCCGCCCGCCTGCCCGCTATTTTTACAATTTCAATAACCGGATTATTATTGGAAAACCCGGTTTAAAATTGAATAATACAAACCATTTTCCATATTATACCCTGAATTAGCCCACGACTTAATTATCGCCTTGGGTCTTTGGTCCTCTGGTTAATATTGGTGTCTCGGGCTAAGATTGGGTGTGATATGGAGAAAAGTTTCCATTCGAAAGCGATATATCCAGTTAAGCAAGTCGCAACTGTTGAAAGAACGCGTGTTTATGTCACTTAATATGTGTTAATTTATCCACACACTTACCACTTTTACACAAGTCTCCTTTAAAACCAGCATCACATCCAGTTAAGCAAGTCCCATTGTTGATGGAGCACTGGTTTACGTCACGGCAGGTTCCACATGTTTCTTTGCAGCCAGCACCATACGTTCCTCCTTCACAAGCTATCGATACAAACCAATTTCTTATGGGAAATAATCAAACATAACGTATTAATTTTTACTTTATTGTATTCTGATCAAGGCTAAAAAAAACCACCAAAAAGATATACGTATAATACTATGGTGAAGCTCCATGTTTAGTAGTATTTAATTAACTATCTATACGGCAACTGAAAATCAGTTTTCCATCGAGCAACAGATCTGCAAATTTACCCATTTCACATCGGTGACCTTTGTATCCAGGTTTACAGCCCAGACAGGTGCCGACCTCTATGTGACAGTACTGACAGTTAACGTTTGAACAGGGAACGGAACAGTTGGACCCAAAATATCCGGTAGCGGGACATCCTTCAATTTATACAATGGTAATATGATCATATATAAAATGACATGTTTTACTTCTATGTAACTATTCATGAGTTATATAATGGTAATTAAATGATGCATATTATAATATTGTTCATTTCAATCTCTTATGTATCATTGAGAGGAGACACCATAGACAAAAAATCATTATTGTTTAATGTGCAATTATAATGTTTAAAATAATCATTATTGTTATGTGGGGAAAAAACTACTCTAAATATATTTTTAAAAAAAACCACAATATATAGGTATCATACTAAAGTCAGTCAGCTTTACAGATATTGGCAAATCACCGTTACTATCTTTTTATTTACATATTTATTTATAGAATGAAGAACATTCACCATACACCTCCATTTCACAGAGGCCAATGGCAACAGTGTTAGAGTAACCGTCAGGGTAGGTAACTCCTCGTAGTCTCTCGTTGTAGTAGATGACGTACTGTCCGTGTACAGGACAGGTGGTGGTGAAGACAGCAGGTATGGTGTCTAGTGTAAAGTTGTCGTCCTTGTAACACAGTGTTCCCTGTAGTCTGTCTGTTGTATTGGAGACGTACACAGAGAATCCAAGGGAATACTTAGTGAGCCAATTAGAAGGACCTGCAAGAACAATTTAACACAATTAACTTAGATGGAACGTCATATGTAGCTGAATAAAAAAAATAACGATAAATGATTCTCGACATGGTCTATAGACAATTATCGTTGACACACAATATATGCACAAATGAAGTTGGCATGTATATATAATTCATGTCGATTAAATAGCAGTGATGCCATTTTATGGTTTATAACGATGTTTTACAACATAGTATACACGTTTTATGCAGTTAATTATATTGTTTACAGGATCAACAATGAAACAAAAAAAAATCCTAAATACTTTAAAAAAAGGTTTGTTAGGGTATCCATGCCAATAATACAAAACAAAATCATTGGATGCCCCTACCACCTACTGTAGAAGGGGTTTCCATGACAACTCTGTCTGGTTTAAAAGTGTGTTGTCACCTAAACCTAAGCAGCGCTAGTGAATACCTGAACGTATGCATGACGAATTCACGAAAATAATTATTGTCGACTTAAAATTGAAACGCATTATTTTTCTGAAGGTATCTTTATCGTGCCAACACCGACCGCGATGCTTGTCCTAATTTTACGACAAATGGGCACGACTAGTCTCTAGATCTGTAATTAATTGTTTATATACTTCATGCAGCAATGAGTTTCCTTTAAGTTGTTAACTGATTTATTGAAAAAAAAATAAACATAATAGAAAATTCCTGTTTAAAATGTTGCTATTAAACGATATTTCCATAATCATTAAAGTGGCTTAAACGATTTGACTTAAAAATTAATAAAGTGCGTCCTCTTTCCAAGTCAAAGAAGTGTAGAAAGTTGGATATTTTTTACTGTGAGGGTTATCTTTAAATCTTCACCTCAACAAAAATTATGCTCCCAGAAATGATTTAGAGAATCGTCTGAACGAATATAAGATTTCAATTTCTCTAATAATTTTGATATAAGTCCGAACAGCGGTGGGGGGGGGGGGGGGGGGGGGTCATCATGTCACTGACGTCGTTATCAAAAAAAGGCAATTTGGAATTAAAGTGAACTTTTATATAAACATAAGACTATTTTGCATTAAAAAAAAGTTCTTACCAAGAAGATGCCAATATAGCGCTGTCTTTTCGTTGTTTATCATACTGATAAATACATCAACACTGACAAACATGTTATATTGTTTGGGTTTCTGATGATATACGGGACAAGACCCCTAAACTGTCTCATTATAAATAATAACACCGAAATATACATTTAACAGAACCTTATTAATAACGAGAAATAGTAAATGTGACTATACCCCATGGTTTATTGCCCGTCCTGAAATAGATGGTGATGTGGTGGATGCTGTGGATGGTGGTCAGGTTCACCCACCAGGTGGCGGTTTGTTCTTCCCATGACATAGCACATTGACCTCCATACTCACTCAGGTCTGATTTACGTCCGTCCACAGCGTTACTGGCGTCCCCTTTGTCGACACCTGGTGCAGAGTACTGTTGGTACGCTGGTTTGTTGAGGGCGACATTAACTGTGAAGATAAACACACATGTTCTTACAACATTACTATCGTGATGATGTCAACTCGTGGTTCTAATACTTTATATTTGCATTATCCAGTGCCTTTGTCTGTGATAACATTACATGCACGTATCGATTTTGTACTATATAACCCATAATACAAATGACGCCATTGTGGCGCTGGCGGGGTTTGCTTATTTATATTTAAATATTTAATCGTACGACGGCTTAAAATTATATAAATATAAGTAATAAGGAATCATTCTTTGAATATTATGAGGTGATAATTTCGGTCGGGGCGTGATCAAATCTATCATAAAGCCCTTTGGGCTTTATTGGATTTGATCACGCCCCGACCAAAATTATCACCTCATAATACTCAAAGAATGATTCCTTATTCCTAATATAATACATGTATGCATGTATTGAACATTCAAATGCAGTTGTTAAAACGATTTGAAAGTATCAATTTTTCTGTAGCAAAGCCTATAAATATATAAAATCCTAATAAAAGAACCTTAGTAACTAATGTTATAAATATTATGAATAAAAAATTCCATATCTAATAGAATGACATTAAAGTTTGAAAAAAAGAAATTCCTATAGATTATTAATGCTTCATGAGTTTGTTTTAATGTAAATTGTGTATACTTTGTATATATATATATCTATATTTTATACAAAGAACCATTAGTGTCTCAAGATTGAAGAGTTTAAACAGTGCGTAGAATATGCGGGAGCATAAGGTTAGAGACTGGAAAAAGAAGTACCCCCCCCCCCCCCCCCGGAAGACACCTGTACTATCGAACACATACACGAAATGAAATGCACTTGATTAACTGCTTTAAAAATATTTAATTTTTTCTTCTGGTAAGTCTGTATATAATTCAAATGTAGTACAATCAAGGAAAGTACTTGCACATAAAATATAAAAGTTGCAGCATTAAGTCATGCCAGCACGATAAAGAACCCTTACTTGTCATTGTTCCTAACTACCGAACCATTGACCTTTTTCCAGCATCAAGTGACATTAGAAACTTGATATTTCCTTTTTCAATATATTTCTTTGAAGTACGTTAAGCATATAGCCTTTAAAATATTTGTAGTTAATATGTAAATACTCTTTGAGTGTGGAGATTGGTTTTAGAATGTAGTATTGCTATTGTTATCTTAATAATAATTTCTTGGAAATTCACTAAACGCCCTTATTTTTTACATTTTATTCTTTTAAATTACCATTTGATGGTTTGGTTCAATTCTTGTAAAGTATCCCAAAACAACCCCACTTGGAAAATATCATGATATTTAGAAATGTACATAAATTGGACTCACCGTATGCCTGGGATACTGTCAGCAGACACAACAACACAGTGAGGACATCGTGGGGATACACAGAGTTTCCGGACAGGGACACCATGATGTTGTCAATCTGGTCAAACTATATAACTCTATGAGTATAGATTTGTATGCCTTACAGAAATAACAAAGCAAATAAAAAGTATACATTCGTCTGAGAAGACAGATGTAGACAGTCTGTATATGTATTTGTTTAGAAGTTTAAGTAGACGAGGGGTGTGTGTGTGGCGTAGTGAAGGCGCAGACTCAATGATCACGTGACGAGGAAGTAAAACAATAAATATTAAGAGCTTAGTACGATGTTCAATGACTAGCTGTCAATCTTTATTACAACAAGTAGACCTTTATGAGATTTTTTCTTCATTTGAACATTTTAACGTCGTCCATCCATAACTATCATATTTCATATCTAATAGATTGCAGGTTTGATCACTAAAACCTTATTGTGATTTAAGGAGTTTATTAAATTATACAGATTCACCTTTGAAATCTTTTTTTTAAAAATAAATATTAATATATTTATCCTATGTTGTAGTTAACATTGAAGTCTACGGGAAAAATGCATTAAATATATTGCATTAGTACATGCAATTTTCTCACATTTCTCTTGGTAAAAAGTTGCAAAAGCTTTCCCTTTCTTCGAATATGCTAAAATAATTCAAAGTTTACTATACATTTTTTCAAAAAATGTTTTTTTATAAATTTTCCTAAAGGGCAGACATCTCTTTAACGAAAATTTAAGTGCAAAAAGTTCATTTAATTGACTACATACATACACGTACGCGAGTTTGGTTTATGTCAGCCTCATAATAGTTTTAAAACACGTATTTGATGCAGTATAGATAAATCAAAATTGTTAAATTTGCCTTAGTTATGGATGGACTGCCTTTAAGCGATATAGTCTGATATAATAATATGATATAATACACACATGTAAATGTATGAAAGGTTGTTGATGTAGTTGAGTTACTGCACACGTACGTTACTCGGTCTATGTCTGAATTAGTACTACCATAATGTTCACCTTACTTATTTGTTTAAGGTCACATTAAACGATACCCAGAGTATGTTGAGTAATATTCTTTGAAATCATTTAATTTCATGGGGGCCAATTTTCGTTGATTGTTGTTTTTTGTTTTGTTTTTGTTCTTGTTTTTTTTTTTTTTTTTTGCTTATTCGTGGGAATGTAATTTTTCGTGGATGCGTCAATTTCGGTAAAAAAGACAACTCTTTCTAAATGTGCTTTCGTTGAGGATGTTAATTCGTGAGGTAGGGCTACCCACAGGTACTATGAAAATTGAGCCACCATGCAATTTAATGATTTCACAGTATAGATAATTGAAGAAAATAACTTGCATTTAGGTAGGGTAACGCTGGTAAAAACAAACAGTTTTTAAGATACACACGAGTTTGCATTGTGTAAGCGTGTATAGGTAGCTTCGCCAAATAAAAACGAGTTGGCCAATCATACAGTTTGTACACCAGCGGCATGTATTGTTTATACATAATGACATAATGTGTTGATCTTTAGAGCGCTAAAGTAATACATCTAACATTATATTTTAAAATGTGATGCAATATCACAAGTCCGGGACAAGCTTATAGACAAACATGTTTCGGCTAGACCAAATGTGCTAAAATTTTCGTACCTTATGGCAGCATGCAACATGAAATTGTTGAGAAAATTGTGTATGTTTATAAGAAAGATATACGAGGTACTCTGTCGTCTATGAGGTTCATTTTGTATAATTTTTTCCCAACTTTGTAACCTTTATATTTATATATGTTTACCTCTGACCAATTTTTGGGGTATATTTTAATGTTATTTAATTTTTGTCTTCATGTACCATATGTTTGAAATAGTTTTTAAAGATTAAATGAACTGAACTGAACTGCAAAGGTGAAACCATTTTATTAGTGAGATTTAAGAATGTAACACATGTGTAATATCGTCCTAGTAGGTTTTCTTTTTCCCTACAACATATAATTTCCATCCATCGTTCTTTGCCTTTTAGCATTGCCCTTTTTTAGTTAAAGAAAAAAACCCATAACTATTACTATAAATCAATGACTGAAATATCTAAGACACAGGTGCGTGCAGGAACAATGTACACAAACCATAATTAACTAGACAAGACATGAATCTCATAATTCATTTTAATTGATAATAAAACTCTTTTGATTCATACTTCATTTAGTTAACTTGAAATCCAACATGTATTAAGGGTTATTCCTAGTGAAAAATTATCAAACTTCATAAAACATAACAAAAATTCACATTAAAGGGTATTTCACAGTCTATTAAAAAAACAATGCTTGACAAATAGTATGGGCGGTGCGTTTTAAGAATACCAAGAAAAGTGTGATATCGGCGTTGTTATTCCTAAAGCCACTCTCATTGCATGCACATAGCATTGTTTTTGAAAGTTGGGGAGGGCAAAATCTTCTAAAAAAACAATTGACAAGCAAAAAAACCCACCAAACAAACAAACAAAAAAGGAGTGAGTTTTCAAGATCATGAAAATCATCCGGGGGTTGGGGTGTGGTAGGGAGGGGACGGGGGGGGGGGGGCAGAACATATCTTTAACCTTAAATAACAATAATCTTGCAGTTAGTTTTCTTCCTTTCAATTCAGTTTTATACATCCTCTCGCAAAACGTGGGAAGCCGACTCAATTTTAATTCACATTATATACATCTTATAAAACACTATATAAATAGTGCCTGTTTGGGAGGGTAACAGTTGAAATTGACACCCCGAGAAAACCATTGTCAACCGACGCGAAGCGGAGGTTGACAATGGTTTTCGAGGGGTGTCAATTTCAACTGTTATCCTCCCAAACAGGCACTATTTATTTTGTTATACTGAATGTCTTTTTTAAAATTTTTAAGAAAATTTTACTGCTTTTATATAGGAATAACGTGAATTCTACAGCGAACCGTACGCGCATAATTTTCGCGCATGTAACATTTTTTAATGTTACCCGTTGCCAAGTGCGTTGCTAACGCTGAGGGTAATAGTAAATATTATTAACTGCGTCTTAACCAATCAGATTTCAGTATTTAACATGAAAGTATAACAAAATGTTATAAAACACAATGTTTCCTGCGAGAAAGAGTGGGAGAGGGGGTGTGCTGGCCCTACTGCCCCCCCCCCCCCCCCCCGCCCCTTTCTCTGATGCTACGTCCCTGCATTGAGATGATACAACTTGTTTGTCTCTGAAAATAGATTAAACAGTTTTTTCCAGTGGCTCTGGTTATTTAAAAAGCAGTTAAACACTATATTAGATATGTACAATGATATTTGGCGATTTGGTTCAATCCTCTTACATGTATTTTACAAGGGAATCAATAAAAGTACATATATTGAATCATTAACAATTGGTCTATAAACCAACATTTAAAAGAAGGAAATACACCGATAGAAGCACGCAGTAAACAAATGTTTACTGTCATCATCTTATTAAAAGAGAGAAATGTGCACTGTTGTTAGTAATTAAATGTGAAATATTGTAGTTTTTAATTTGTGTTATGAGAGTATGAACAATATTTTGATGCATTTTTTTGTTCTAAATGACAACATCCGTAGAACAGTAAGATGCTATTTATTTAATGGACGTTAAATTAAAATATATATTTATTATCAGCACTGTCATAAATATTTATTTCGTATATTGTTTTCAAGTTATGTAAAAATATATATACAGTTTTTCCCATAACTGAAGCAGTCTCTTTCTCTCTCTCTCTCTCTCTCATTCTCTCTCTCTTCTTTGATTAAACAACTCCTAACACTTACTATATAGTAATGATTGAAAAATCACAGACGACGTTTCTTAGCACACTTTTATTGAACGTTTGATATTTATCGATATCTTAGACGCGGGTATGTTAGTAAATAATGTACACAAACCATAATTAACAAAACAAAATATTAATTTCATTATTTTTATTTAATTGATATAACATTCTTTTAATATTTACTATGCTTAGTAAACTTGAAAACCTAAATGTATCAAGGGTCATTCCAAGTGCAAAATTATTGAACTTCAGAACACAAAGGACGTGCTATTACACGTTAGCGCACAATATTCAATTGACAATAATGAACAAACATTCACATTAAAGGGTACTAGTATTTCACTGAAGTGTATGAAAAAACAATGCTTGCCATATAGTTTGGGCGGTGCGTTTTAAGAATACCAAGAAAAGTGTGATATCGGCGTTGTTCTACCTAAAGTCACTCTCATTGCAGGCACATAGCATTGCTTTTGAGAGTTGGGGAGGGGAAAAATTATCTTTAAACCCACCCCCCCCAAAAAAAAAGGTATTTAAGATCATGAGCACCATCCGTGGGATGGGGTAGGGGGGAGGGGGGGGGGCAGAGCATATCTTTAACTTCATATAACAATTATCTTGCTGTTAGATTCTTCCTTTCAATTAAATTTTATACATCCTCCCTCAAAGGTGGGAAGCCGACTCCATTTTGATTCACCTTTTTTACATCTTAAATAAAACACAATGTTTGCTGCGAGAAAGAGTGGGGGAGGGGGTGTGCAGGCCCTATTGCCCCCTCCCCTTCCTTTGATGTTAGTCCCTGCATTGATATGATGCAACTTGTTTGTCTCTGAAAATAGATTAAACAGTTTTGTCAAGTGGCTCTGGTTATTTAATAACCAATTAAAAATTTCTGTTATCATGATATTTGGCGATTTGGTTCCATCTTCTTACATGTATTTTACAAGGGAATCAATAACGGTACATATATTGAATCATTATATTCCACGAGAACAATTGGTTTATATAACAACATTTAAAAGACGGAAGTAAACCGAAAAAAAGCACGCAATAAACAGATGTTTACTGTCACCATCTTATTAATTGAGGGAATTGCGCACTGTTGGCAGTAATTAACGGTGAAATAATGTAACTTTTAATTTGTGTTATAAAAGTATGACAATGTCTTGATGCCTTTTTGTGTTTGTTCTAAATGACAACACCCATATAACAGTATTATGCTATTTGTCAAAAAAATGTACAGGTTTTTTTTCCATAAGTAAAACATGTTTTCTCTCTCTCTCTTTCTCTCTCTCTCTCTCTCTCTCTCTCTCTCTCTCTCTCTCTCTCTCTCTCTCTCTCTCTCTCTCTCTTTGATTAAACAACTCCTAACACTTACTGTAAAGTAATGATTAAAAAATCACCGAAGACGTTTCTTCAGCACACTTTTATTAAACGTTAGATGTTTATCGATATCTTAGACGCGGGCATGTTAATAAACAATAAACACAAACCATAATTAACTAGACAAGATATTAATTTCATTATTTTTATTTAATTGATAATAACATTCTTTTGATTCCTACTACGCTAAGTAAACTTGAAAAACTCATAGTATTAGGAGTCATTCCAAGTGCAAAATTATTAAACTTCAATAAAACAGATACAAAGGACGTGTTATTACATGTTTATCTACATTGAACAGACGGAAACAACTGGTGGAGAAGAAATTCTCGCTAAAACTGAATCAAGCATATGTAAAATAGATGTTTATTGTCATCAAAGCTCTTTCTACAAATTAAAAACCTAAAAAAAAAAACCCTGCATTGTTCATTGTTTACTTCCGAGGCTTCACTTGAAAATACTTTCTTATCTCGACGCTTTGCTCTTTTTCTTAGTAAATTGATTTTGATTTTTTACAAAATAAAAATGCACTTAAAAGGAATATTTTACATTAGTAATTTAAAGAAAGAACGTTTGGCAAATTATTGGGACGATGTGTATTTGATACATGTATACTAGTTCAGTGGTTAAAAGACAGAATGCTTGACAAATTATTGGGACGATGTCAGGCACGTAAGATCGTTTTTGAAAATGGGGGGGGGGGGGGGGGGTCGGGGGTGCAGATTCATCCAAGAAAATCTTTACAAACAAAGAAAATCTAGACAAGCAAAATAGAAAGAAAGAAGCAAAAAACAAAACCAAAAAAAAAGAAAAAGTTACTTACGGGGGGGGGGGGGGGGTGTTAGTAGTATACCTTTAACTTCAATTTCACTAATTATTTCTTTATTTTCTATTCAATTTAGGTCCCATAAAAGTGTGGGAGGGGGAGGGGACTCCATGTTAATTCAATGTTTTGTATGTAAAAGAATCTTTGCTGCGCAATAAATAAAGTGTGCAGGAGGGGAAGGGGTGGGGGGCTGATGATTTATGTCTGGGTGCGTAGTATTATGTACATTTGTACTGATTATTGTTCTCAGTAAAGTCAATCCCACTGAAATGCTGTAACTTGTTTCTCTCTTAAAATATGTATAACAATTTCATCCAGTGGCTTTAAATTAAAAAATATATATATTCAAGTCCTAACATGATGAAATAAAACTCTATATACAGGATGAATGCCGATTTTGTTCCTACTTCGCCCACTCTCATGTATTAAACGTAGAAGACAACTTAAGTTAGTAATTATCAAATTCCACACGAAAAATTGGTTTGAAAAACAACATTTGAAATACGAAAGTAGCCGTGATGAAAAAAACTATCCGCTAAAAATGATGGAAGCACAAATTGAACAGATGTTTACTATCGTCATTTGTTCACTCCAAGATAAAATCAGTGTCCGGTGTTTACTCCCGAGGCTTCATTAAAAATATTTCCTCTTTCAACACTTTCCTTTTTTTTTTATAAGTATTATATATTAATTTAAAAATACTAAACAAAAATACATTTAAACGGTAGTTTTATATAAATAACACGAGGAAGGCATCATGAAAAATAATTGAGAATGTGAATGTTAAAACTGCATAGTCCGATTTTTTTTTGTATGACAGTATCAAACAAGAAATCATATTGACGCAAGCGTCAAATGGGCCGCAAAAAATATAACTGTTGTATGAATCATTGGTTGTTTACATAAAACATACCACAAAGAATAAAATAAAAGTTGGATGTACTAATTTTTATGGTAAATTCTAATATACTTTCAGCAACTTGTTTTGAAGTTTGACATTTTACTATTATCATAAAAATTCGAGTTCATTACTGTATGAAGTAATGAAGAACACATTGATTTGTACATTACTGTAATACAATAAGTTTAACTCATCTTTTTTCTCTTGGAGATTATGTATTTAAAACCATTTTTTGTTGCATTGTATTGAATGAAAACTTAATGCATTAGTTTATATGATTTTAAGGGGCCACATGATAAAATAGTAATGGATTAGTTCAAATTTTCCAGTCAATTCAAATTTTCATTTCTGTCATATTTTTGCGTAAATAATTGATATGGATATAATTTCATGATAATTTCTACCACATTTGACATGGAAATATAATAATTACACAAACAAAGTAATTTTATTTGAAACTGCACATAAAAATTCAAATATATCATTTATATAAAATTTAATGACATTCAGGTCTTTAGTATTTCGGGTCTATAGTATGTCCCGCATACCGATCCCGATGCATTGTTTTGAAAAGAATGAAGAACTCCGAAATTTTCCGAATAGATTATAGTCTCGATAAAAACGCGCCAAACACGACAGTCTTCTAAGTATGACCTATTTTTCATTTACGAGTAAAACCAAAAATATGTGATATTTTTTATAAGGCAATAAATATATTTCTACATGCAAATTTACTTTCAATTCATAAAAAGAAGCAAACTATTAATTCTATTAAAAAAGAACTATCCCACAGAAACGCAGTAACACTATTTAAATGTATATCAAATAACGGACCGCCTTCCGGCGGCCCGTTATAATTTTCCATACAAACCGATTATCTCAGAAAGAATGACTTGTTCCCTTGTTTACTCTAGCAGAATCGGTCTGTTTTTAAAGTTTGAAATTTTCAATGTAAATGAAAGAAATTTTACTTGGGCAAAAAACCCGGACAAAATACGTCAAGCAAATGTTTAGAAAAGAGATCCGTTGGTCCCCCCCCCCCCCCCCCCCGAATGATTGGGTTTATTCAACATTGTAAATAAAACAACCTTAAAAAATATTATTGAAGAAAACATACGCAGGTTTAATTTTGATTTGCCAAAATAATATAACCTTTATTTATAGCGATATGAAAGTAATAATACAATCATATCTGCTTCACGTCACCCTTTTATAAGGTTTGTTTTGTAATCAAATGTTGTACGTTACTTTTCCATTCAAACATGGCTTATATTAAAAACTACTGCAATGTCGTTTATTTTACACATTCTTGGCCTAACTATCATTTTAAAAACTAACATAAAATTTAATATAAAATCGGAACAAGAAGCTTTAAGAAATCTAAATAGGAGTGTAAGCATTGTTCTTTGTAATGTCATTTGAATTGAGATGAGGTAATTTTTAATTTGGTAAACTCTCTAAATAAGTGTAGTGGGTGCAAAATAACAATATGCCAATGCTAATATTTAAATCTTTTGATTTAGAATAACATCTGTGTCATCTGTTTTACTTAGTTCTTTTAAAACGTTGAATTGTCTTATGTATCTAAAACAGGACACATGGTTATATCGTATTGGGTTATCTATACTTGTCACACCATGTAGAATCACACATAAGGGGGCCGTGATGGGTGTAAGACAGGGGACGTGATGGGTGCAACACAGGCGCCGTGATTTTGAAGCGGTGAAAGTAGATCATCGAGTATTCAAAGACTTATTATGTTTAATTAAAATCGATTTTGATAACCAAAAGTATCGCATGGAAGAAAGTGAGTATTGATAAACTACCTCTAGTATAATGGGAGTTCAGATATTTTTGAAAAAGCCCAAACACTTTGACAATATGCAATTGGGGTAGGCGCAACGTATTTTTAAGGGTATTTTATCAAAAATTTCGAATCCTACTGCAGAGCGTCCAAGTTATTTCGTCCAAAATCATTCCATGTGAATTGAAAATCTCCATTCATAAAGAAAACCATCTCCAATGTATGAATTGGAATATTTGATCGAAAACCCGATGTGGCGTAGGGGGCTGTGATCTTGTGGCGAAGGGGGACTTTGACTATATTTCATATAAGCAAATTTTCCCAACAAAATCCACATTTCAATAAATCGATGAACATTCGGTTACTGGGATCTATATCTATACAGCGTATTTCTACTCCCAGTTTTTTTTAAATTTTATCCTTTTTTGAAATTTTTATATTCTTTTATTCATTTTAATATAATAACGATGATAAATGTAAAGAAGACTGATGAATAAGGCGCGTGTTAACTGCCTATATGAGGAATATTAGATACTGTAAAATTAAGATAACAACAAATCTCATAATTTCTTTCTGAATTGTTGACAACAATGAATATTTACCATAACATCAACTTATAACCGTTAAATATGTTAAATATTTGGAATAGATTGATTTAAACTGGCATATGCGTGTCAAAACCTGTCATGAGGAATTTCGTGTGAAAGAGAAAGAAAAGAAACTCTCTTGGCAGTCGATAACGCTTTATCACCTCGATGTCGTTCAGAAAGTCTAGGGGGTTAGTCATGTCCCTGAAAACTCGTATTTTTCGTAATTTTCTCTGCACTACTACGTCTGCTAATATAAACACGGTGGACATTTTTATTTTCTTGCACGTGCACCTAGATCTATTAAGAGTGCCCCTGGCTGCTCATGAGCTTTAGAGCAACTTCCATCGTAACTCACAACTGGCAACTCATAGTAAAACGCACTTACGTGCTACGTTAACGTTTACGTCTACGTTTACGATCTACGATACGTTAGTGAAACCGTCGCCTGGTGTGTTATAGGACAGACGATATCCAAAAAAGGCATTCGCTCTTTAAAAGAATCATTTTAAAAATGTGATGGTACACTGCCCTTGCCCCCTCAATCCCCTCAACCCTCACCCAACCACCACCACACATACACAAGGTTTAAACAAGTGAAAAGCTGTCAATGTGACAGCAAACTGGGTTTTCTTTTATGTTAACTGTATCCATAATCCATGTAAACCCGTGTCCAGTGAAATGGAGTACCCTATATGCAACATTTTGCCAAAAAATTACAAGTTCAAAAGCTAGTATTTTTTTATATATAATCAGAAATCAAAATCCTAGCAATATGCACACCTCTAATATATGTACAATTATTTGCACAAGAACAACTTTTTATCTTGAAAACTGTAGGAGAAGTTATCCGTACAATGAGGGTACCCTACATGCAATATTTTGCCAAAAAATGACTAAGTTCAAAAGCTGGTATTTTTTTGATAAATTATCGGAAATCAAAATCCTACCAATATGCACACCTCTAATATAAGTACAATTGATCTGCAAAAGAACAACTTCCTATCTTGAGAACTGTTGGAGGAGTTATCCGTACAATGAGGGTTCCCTATATGCAACATTGTGCCAAAAAATGACTAAGTTCAAAAGCTGGTATTTTTTTTATAAATAATCAGGAATCTATATCCTAGCAATTTGCACACCTCTGGTATATATACAATTGATCTGCAAAAGAACAATTTTCTATCTTGGGAACTGTAGGAGGAGGTATCCTTACAATGAGTGTACCCTTTTGGCACCCGCCCGCCATTTTCACCATTTTAATAACCGGATTTTTCCGTTGGAAAACCCGGTTAAAAATCTATTCCCATATAAGAATGGATATATGATAGGGGAGTAATAATAACAGATAGATAGCTTTACAATTATAATCTTCTCCACCTTACTCTTATATCTTCCATTAAAGAATTGAACTTGATAAAATATAAGATTTAATGATTATGGCAAAAGTGTTTAACAATGAATTAAATTTAAAATTTTAATTAATTCTACATTAATGAAAAAAACTTTTGACTTATTTACAAACCAATTCTTTGTTTCATTGTTTGTCATCTTGGTAGGCAATTCGTTGTTTCATCCCGTTTTAATATTATTATTTTAAACATCTTCATTTGCGATTCATGCAAAATTAATAGGTAAAAATAAATCCGTTCGCCACTTACTACTTTTTTTGTGTAAACTCGTGCATCACCTACACGAATTACGATACAACCGTTCCTTTCATTAAAAATCATACTCCGAAAATCAGAGACATAAATAACAGAGATTGTCAACTCCGCCATTAGCGTGTAAATGTTACGGGACCAACCTTACTTTGAGAACTACAAGTGCAACAGCAATCTTGTATAAGTCATTAGATTTGAACCTGATAATGAACATCAACCTGTAAATATTTTTAGCATGTTTTATTGATGAAATATTTAAAAAAAACTCTTTATTTAGTTTTTAAATTAGTTTTTAAAAATTTATTGACTTTTCACAAAGTAATGGTAATGCATTACTTTACTCATGTAATGGTAATGTAATGCATTACTTCAAGAAAATGAAGTAATGGTAATGGTAATTTAATGCCCTAATTCATGAAGTAATGGTCATGTAATGCATTATTTTACAATGTAATTTACCCCAAGCCTGATTCCAACTAAGCCGAAAAACATGAACATTAACATTTAAATTGGTTCTTCAATCGATAAGATTGTATATACATGTATTATATGATGTATAAGTCTTCCAAAATGTATAATCTATTATAGATTTTCCTTACAATGCATTGTTTAAAATTTAAATTCAGTTTAATCAACTAAAGAGCCAACGAACGAGAAGGCAAATTCAGACTTGTTTTTATTTTCTTTGTACAAAATTCCTTTAGAGACGAACATCAGTCATACCGCAAGTAGACTGGAAGCCAATGAGACACCTATTTAATTTGTAAAACATCTGTGTATAACCCGTCCCGATTTTAGCTTCGGCTTGCGCATGAAGTTTGGTAGTATTATGGTGAAAGATTGTCAAAATAAAATTCACAAATTTTCAAAAATGTCAGATTGCGTTTGGGAACTTTAATTTCGATTCCACCATCAACCTCTTCTATTGATTAATGAGCTCGTACACCAACTGAATCGTCAACGGCGCTGTGCATTCAGTTACGTAACCCATTCCACATTTGAACCCGAGCAAGAATATTTTGATCAATAAAAATATTTGTTTATTTTCTATAAATAGTATTTTGTTTATACACAGAGGACTTAAAAAGATTTAATGCGTGTTTTTATAATACATATTTACTGAAATGCATGAAAACTTTCTGCACTATTTTCTTACGCGCCGACTCATGTCATGCATGTGTTCTACGCGTGCATTCCGGTTTGATACTTCGGCTGACAGTAAACCAATATACGGGGTCACGTGAACCCGTCTAAAAATGAGAAAAGAACAGTGAAATAAAGTTTCAGGTGTACCCCCCCCCTCCCACACACACACACACAAACACAGATAAGGATTTTCTTTTTTTTTCTTTTTTTTTTTTGCTTGTCAGGATATTTTGGATGTGCCCCCCTTCCACGGCTATGTGCCCGAGTCTAATCTCTTAAACTGTAAACACGTACTCCAGAAATATGTGTACTTACACAAATGCATAACTCATAGCCGGACAAACTCCGATCAGGTCGAAAGCTACAAAGGGACAAGAGATGCAGAATTAGCACTTCGTCGCAAAACATGCACATTTATTGTCACTGATAAGGTATCGAATGTGTTCACCTTATGTGAGTAGGGAATGCATAGCATGTGCGGCACACTCTTTGATTCAGTATCAATGTTATAACCCTCATTCTGTTTGTGTATACATGTACATTATACAAAAAGAGCTATGTAACAACCTCTGATGATACAGTCTCCACTAATGATATAAAGTTGCATTATTGCTCAGACTTCTGACATTGATATGATTACTGTGATATCTGACTATTGATATGATTATATCATTAACGAACTACCTAGCCGTCCATAAAATGATACAATTTTAAAATCATATCATTTAAGGTCAAAATTCACGCCCACTAATGATAAAAGAAAAAAACGCAAAATAAGTGCATCGTTGACCTTAAATAATATACTTTTTATTGCATTAGAGGATAAACTTCAACAACTACCATTTAAATGTAACTTTATATCATAAGTGGATACTGTATCGTTAGTGGTTGCTAATGAGCTGATCGAAAAATTGCTTCATTTGGATCATACTCTCTCTCTCTTCTTCTTTCTTCCTCTCTCCCTCTCTCTCTTTCTCTCTCTCCCACAATGAATTTAATAATAGGTTTTCACTTGTAACATATTCTGCAGATACTTTGATGAAAAAATGATATCTCTATATGTCATTGCCGCTTTGGTATGATGTATTTGATATGTCAAATTAGTTTTAATTTGGAGGGGTCCGACATGTCAGGCGGGGATCGTGGAAAAAAAAGACAAAAGATATATTTATGTAAACTGTTGACACAGGCCAGAATGATGCGAGCTGCAGTGTATTTGGAAGCAATCTTTACATTTCATACCAATATATGTAGAGTGTATTTACAATATTGAGTGTTTCTGTAAATGGAATGCATATGATAATCAAGATACTTCAGACAATGCATTTTCTTCATCAATTACTAACCAACTGCTGCATGTATACATATTTAACACCTCAAACCAATATTGTTTTATTGATCATCAGGTAACTGCTACGTGTGCAAATCCCGAAAAACATATTCTTGAACTCAAGAATACTGTTTTATTTTACGAAATTTTTCTAAATACTAATCTTTGAATTGAAACTCAACAATTACACTGGTCTGTAGTTTGATGTAATAGATGGATCATATTTCTTTAACAAAGAAATTACATGTGCCAATTGCAATTTCCAGCAGTCAGGAAACGTCTTAGATGATAGTGATTTGTTGAATAAAAGACACAACGGTTTTGAAATGGTTTCTTTGCAGGATTTAAGCATGTTGTGGCCTACACTGTCAGGGCCCAATGGTTTTACTGACATAATATCAACAACGTCATGTCCTGGAATGACACGGTTTGAAAAATTGTCTGTACACTTGTGTTGCAAAACAGGCAAATGTCTCGCCTAATAAATTCAGAATCCTGCCCCAATTGCCTTTTACATGTATTTCTCTGGAGTTGCATATTGGTGGACCTTCGGGAATACGGCACACTTATCCTTCGTTTTATACAGCGCGCCACAACCTCATACCTTGTTACTTTGTTACCTCTACGCCAACATTCCCTCATCCCGTTTGTACTGTAAGCACACGACGGATGAAGTTCAAGACGAAATCTCTTAACACCGTTAAATCTACGCGGTCTCATATCTATCATTTGTATGAGAATGTGCATGAGCTCGTTGTCCACGACGTATTTCTGACCTGAATTTAGTCCGATACTACATGTAGTATTTACGGCTAAACGTAAATGAAACGCGTCTTACGCTATAGTGTGTCCCAAGATAGTTATGCCGCACATTTTGACGGGTTTTGATAAAAATACACATACATGTGAGAGACGTGCAATTGAAATTTATGACAGGGAAAATTTCTACGATAAGTTCATTGACATATTATCGTTTTTCACTCATAAAAACGTACAGAAACTAAAACCGTTTTCGTAAGGAGATTCAGAATGGGGAATGTTTACATCTTTTCTCCGTTCGGAAGTCACTCGTAATACCTCGCACAATTTTTCAACGGTATCATCCGGGCTATCTTATGGTTGATGCAATGCAAAATCCTCGTAGATTTTTAATTTTTAGCTGTGTATTGAAACCTGTCATGCTAGAGGGGGCGTTTCAAGGGGGAAATCTTGAGATTTTTTTTCATACTATTAGATGAACATCATTTGAACCTAGAGTTATTTATAACCATAGAACAATTAAAGAAAGTGTGCAGCAAAAATATCTTGTGACAGACTATAGATTCACTATTGGCGAGGCGTATCTAGTGTTTTTTCGTAAGTTACATCTTTCAGTGAAACAGGCCCAAGGGTCTCATCCAGAGAACTATGTAATGCAGAAACAGATTCAAAACAGAGCACCCTAAAGCTTATAAATTTATGTGAGGGTAGTTAGAGAAGAGGAAGGGGGTCTAAAGGGGAAAATCCTTCTTTTGATTTTCTTTGACACTGTAGTTCCATACTGTTCGCAGAACAGAAAACCCGGTTTGCTGTCACATTGACAGCTTTTCTCTTGTTATTTTTCTAAATTAATTAGAATAAACGACCTGCAAAGATTTGGTAATTTTTTGCGGAAAAATGTATGTAACTATACATGTATTTATACTTTTTAATATCAAACTGATTCTATTGTGCAAGTGAAAGATAATTAATAAAACAAACTATACTCTGTCCCGAGTTTTTGCTTCCATCACTTTTCGCTTGATATTTCGATAATCATAAACTAGACTTTGACCCGTGCGTGCACGGGTTGACATTGCATATCGGACATTTACGAAATAGGTACATCGACACACCGTATTTTTGACATTTACATAACAAAGCTATAAGCCTACAATAATGCTATTAATTTCACTACACGTTCCTTAGTTTAAATAGTCTAACTGTGTCTCGGGTCAGGCCCTCACCACAGTTAGAATGCCTCCCATTTACCTGCTCCTGAGCGATTTTGGGGAAAATAAATGAAGTTCCCTTAAAACAAACCAGTCAAATTCATCAGAATAAACCTTTTTGAGACTGTAAATTACTTTCATCTAAAAAAAAATTTAATCCATATAATGGAAGAATTCAACACTTTTTCACCAACGTACACCTATTTTCTTTCCTACAGAGACAATACACGGAACGCATTCTATCGTAAAACTGGGTCCGTAGGACATAATTCATTTTTACGATAAAACACATTCTATCTTCACTCTCCTAAGAAATAAAATGAGAATTGTTTTGCATGTTATTAAATATTTTTTGTCATCGCGATAACAAAAAGAAAGTACATGTACTTAGTTGAAATGTTTATTTGTTATTTTATACTTTCTCTCATAAGAAATCATTACTACATTATATATGAACAGAATATATAGCAAATTTCCCATGAAAGTTTACCCGTATTTGTATTATCATCTCTGAGTTTATTCATCATGCAAATATGATATTCTGGAAACATAAACTAAAGATCCCGTTAGCATAAATATATTGCGCAAGCGCAAGATTGTAGAATTCAAAAAATCCAGATGATTTCCGGGGTTTTTTTGAGAATTTTCGTTGATTATTAATTAGCGAAGCTTAACTGAGAAAAAATAAAAACAAATTTGTAATCTTCAAGTACCAATGAATAAATTATGATGTTTAAAATATATAAAACAAAAGACAGTATTCTTCCGATTAATCGGTATTAAAGACCAAAAATTCGAGTCTATTATTTTAATATAGTAGTATAGATATCTTTGAGCTCAAACTACGTTCATCCACTTTTATGAAAAATGTCCAGATTATCTGTTTTGAAACGCCCCTTCTACCGCTTAAAGTTTCAATACACATCCCAAAATAGAAAGTCTACGTGGATTTTGCATTGCATCAGCCATTAATAAGCCCGGATGATAATTGAAAAATTAATTTGTCAATGAAGATATCTTGGATATCTTCCATTTCATCGATTTCAACTCTACTTCTTTCACATTTATGTGCATTTTTATTTAAAATTAACAAAAAATGATGGAAGCAAAAACTTGGGATAGAGTATAGAACTGTTATAAAAATATTTCTGAAAGTAAGGAACGGGGTGGGTCAGATGAATTTGATCGTATATGAACAGGTAGAGTTTAAATCATAAATTATTTTAAAATATATACTGTATGTCTGTATAGACGATAATTTTACAAAATTATGTAGTTGCTTTATGGTAAACAGTACGCCATGTTCACAAGTGGCTGTAAAGCTGTATTATAATAGCTCTCCGGAATTTTGTTCAACCAATTTCAAAAAGTGAGTCTGTATTGAACCGACATTCATGACGCCATACTCATATCCCGTAATGATTGCATGACATTTTAAAAAATACTAAATTTCACAAGCTTGATAGGCTTTTTCCCTATTCATTGCCGACAATGGAAAATGAAACATTTTTTAAAATAATTTATACACATTTTAATTTCACGACAGTTAACCTTTTCTTTGGAATTTTTATTTATTTATTTTTAAAGGGGGTGTCGTTTCTCATGTCTCATATTAATCAAAATCTCAAAACCAATGTCTTTAAATTCTTTGTTTTTTCTTATCGATAACTTTCAAAAAAATAATACTTTCTAAGAAAAGTTGTTATCCAGAGATAATATGATTATAGACCTACCTAATATATTTTTTTTATTTACATGTATTCCGTCCCTATTTCGGCGATTACGGCATGCCTTTACCTGCAGCTAGCCTTTTTCTATAGGTGGCGTCACTGTTTCCATATATGGTCATGTCAAAATTCGACAAACTTTTAGACTTTACATTTGTTGATTTGCAACATGTCAGCCGTGATATTTCAGAAAACGGAAATACAAATGCAGAGACTTCAGATGGAAAGTTTGTATTATATAGTGGCAGGTTACATGTAAATAACAAACAGCATTTTACAGCTGCAATTGGCATCTGTAGGAAAAATTAGATCGAAGGCCTGCAGGGTCAACTCTAAAGTGTTTCTCCGTGAGTTTTATAGGTTACACGATCAGAATTACACATATTCATACTCAGACTCACACACCAACACGATTACATATTCGGATTTACGAGTTTACATGTCTGGATTTTTGAAAACGATTACTAGTATCCTCCATACAGACTGTTTACGAAAAGAGAAATACTTAAACTGCAGACTACACATTAAAACATGTATAGATCCGTACAACAAAAATGTTCATATGAACTACCGTTGAAGAAGTTTTATACCTCATTTGTGTTTTGCATTGGAAATTTGAATTTAGTAATAGACAGCATTAAATAATAATCAGTCATACGAAAGTTTCCGTAAAAAAATCTCTCTCTCTCTCTCTCTCTCTCTCTCACACACACACACACACACACACACACACACACACACACACACACACACACACACACACACACACACACACACACACACACACACACACACACACACACACACACACACACACACACACACATTTATAGTAAGTCTGCCATACCCTTTCTCTTTTAAACCCCTTTGTTACCGTTTTTCGTAAGAAGAATTCTTTGTACAAGCTAACTAGTGTTTAGTTCAATGTAAACACCACTGGAATTAGTGCAGTTGGTCAAGCACTGACTTCCTGCTCCCACGCAGACCACGGTAACACATGTGAGTCTTTTTATATCAAAAGTTGTAACAGTTTTATTTTGTCAGTATTTGCATGCCACTTTTTATAGTACCAATTCAGTGAAAGTTCAGTAAACATTCGTTTAAGTATTACACATCATCATCACCCCTGCGAATGTTATTGTCATTTTTGTTATTACAGTATCAAAATTTTCCCCATACAAATCATTTATCTTAGAAAGTTATGGACTTTCTCCTATTTACACCAGCAGAATCAGTCTCCTTTCAAATTTAGAAATATTCAAAGTAAATAAAAATAATTTCTTTTTGCGCAAACGAAAAAACAAACCAAAATGCATCACGGGAATGTTAAGAAAAAGAAACCGTTTGGTTTCGTCCCCCGAATGATTGGAGTTATTCAACCCGCATGCTATGCATCGATTGTAAAGAAAGCAAACTTCAGAAATATTAGCGAACTAAACGTACAAATGTTTATTTGTAATTTGTCTGATCATTTCGACCTTTATTGAAAGCGATGTCTAAGTCGTAATACAACCATACCCGTCTCGTCGTCAGGGGTGAAATTTGACATCAGGCGAAATAACGCGGTACCCTTTTATGTCGTTTGTTTTGTTAGCAAATTTTGTACGTATTTTCCTTCATTGAAATATGGCTTAATTGACTGGGAAAACTAATGCAATGTCTATTATTATACATATACTTAGCATATCCATCGTTCAAAAGCGTGCATAAAATTTGATATAAAATCTGACCAAGCAGCTTTAACACTGTTTAAATTTTAGACCACGTGACTTTCTTTGACCCTTTCAGTTTCGCAGTAAAAAGCGTGCCTCGTCTTTATATAGTCTTTTTCATAGAGTCTAGGCACTTGTAGTCAAACATTAAATCTAGAGGTTCATTGATTTTAAACTGTGTCTTAATTAATTGGTGGATAAAATGTATTCTATGAATAAACGTGACAATACAAAAAATACTTTTTTTCTGTTGCAACAATAAAATGCTAAGTAGAGACCCCCCCCCCCCCCCTTAGGAGTAGTTTTCGATCCGCGCCTGACCTAGTAACAGCATTAACAGTAAAACAGACAATACTATTTTATGCAGAGTGTTCCTTGAAAATGGCTCGATATACTAAGTTTTTATGCAAAACAGACACCCATTATTTTTTTAAAAAAACATGGTATTGCACACCACAAGCATCAAACATGGCTATGATTTTATCAAGCAACCAAATGTTTATATTTTCAACCACTTTACACGTGGTTGAACACGAACGATAACTCTGTTCTGAATATTATCGTTTAATTTAAGTAACCGCTAGATGGTGAAATAAGACATACATCTTAAAAGATTTTCATGATTTAACATAAATCAAAGTATATGATATAAAAACTTCTAGTACTTAACGTATTTTGAGAATATTATCCGAACACTTATACTTCCGCTCGAAATTTCACAGGAACTAAACAAATCTCATGAACTTTCATTCGAGCACCTTTGAATTTATGACATACTTAGCAACGATAAAGAAAACATTCCGAACACATTCGCAGGGGTGATCATGGTCTATACCTGTTTACAATAATTCAACATGAATTTCCTAAAGTGAAAAAAAGATGTTCCATGTTTTTAATGAAAATTGTTAATTATCTTTCTTGAGGTTTTTATCACACTCTTGCGCGACAGAAACGTTATCCACACAATAAAGTATGAACACATGCGATATGTTCATGTTCAACTGGTTGGGACTCATATTATAACCCATTTGGGAGATTGGTTCCTCTCTCTCTCTCTCTCTCTCTCTCTCTCTCTCTCTCTCTCTCTCTCGTTCGTAATGTAATCCTCAACGTGGCATTGATACAATACATTTTCCGTATTAGGATTTTGTCTTGCGGTTGTAAAGATAACGTACAGAACATGTAATTCAATTAAATTATTAAATTATTTTCATAGCATTTTAACCAATGAGGGAAAAAAATATGAAAACTTCTTTTAATAACTTTAACCTTTGACCTGTATCTCATTTTGATAAGACACGTTCTCATTTTAATCAGTCCAAGGTCTCTGCGATGTACTGTGAAAAGTCGCGTTTTAGTTTAGGAACTTTTAAAACTTTAAAATGCAATTAATGCAACTGCTTAATAGGGGCCTTGGATATTTTCGTTATAAAGAGATTAGAGGACTTTCTCAATGAACTAAAGCCTATTGGTGAACGTTCGGAGTCTCTATCTCTTATGGTTTCAGAGGAGTAGCAGCAATAGCAATTAAGCATTGAATACACAAAAGTAGCTGCAGGTATGTAGATGTAGCGTCCGTCTGAAAAAAAAATCAAACGGACGACCAGATAATTTCTGATGATCTATTTTACCTGCGACTTAATTAACAATGTTCGTAAATCTCAAATCCGGAAAAGAAAAAAAACCGAAAAATTAATAAAATTGCTATAACTGAAATTCAGGCTTTTATTTTTTAAAGCAATATTCGTTCTTTCGTATTTTATGGAAATATTAAGAATACGAAAATAAATGTTATGGTAAGGCGTAATATCGGAGAAAAAAAATCAGTTGATTTAACCTTTTCTTAAAATTTAAATCCATTTAATCACAGATAGGTAACATACCAGAAGGTAATACCCGCGCAGAGGCTTTTGTTCAACATACATTCGGCACTTTATTTTTCGTTACATTTTCATGGAAAAAAAGTATACAACATTTGCAAGTAAATGCCCAGTTATGAGATATTGCTGACAGATTATTACAAATCAACGATATGTCATAGGCGTCAAAACCGGAGAGGGGGGAGGGGGTGAGGGGCTTAGCCCTTCCCCCACTTTTTATTTGCAAAGTTTGACATTACTATAATCATTATAATTTTTTTTTATGCTTTTCAAGATTTCTGATCAGTCTACCACCACCCCCTCACAGGCTCACACACCGACGCCGCTGTTTGTAATTTCGCATAGCACGTAAATTGTAAGCTGTTTTAGAATAATATAATACTATGTCCAAAGTTTTTCCCTTGATTATATTTTCTTTAATATCTCGATAATCATAAATACCTTTGCGCCTAAACTATGTCCATTCACCAGTCCAGAATATCTATTTCGAAACGCCCTCTCTATACCGCTTCTGGTTTCAATACGAAAAACAAAAGTCTACGGGGATTTGGCATTGCAAAAGACATGAAAGTACCCCGGATGATAACGTTAAAAAATTGTGTCATGTGTCCCGAGTACGCCGTATAAAGAAAACATGTAAATATGCAGTTACCATTTTAAACATCCGTGCAATGGTTTTTTTCTTTCTTATGAAATTTTCCGGGTAAAATCAGATGATGTGCGGATGATAAAATCTTGATTTTTTTCCCTTTTAGCGATTTGAATTGTACTTTATTGACAGGTATGTTTATTTTAATTTTAAAATTGTATCTATAATGATATCAAGGGGTTTTTGATGCAGAAATTATAAAACTCATTCAACCAAGATACAAAGAAACTTTTTGTGTGAGATAAATAACTAGTTAAATTGCAAATTGCGAAATAAATGTCTTATCCAGGGTTTAAGCAAGGGTGTACGAGGATTTATCTCGTATTGTATTACAGAGGTCATAACGTTACACATCGAACTTGTACATTTAACACTCAGGAAAAAAAATGCACGCTCTAAAAATAATTACATAATACTGGATCAAAACAAGCATAATAATTAGGATTTAACGGTAAAAAAATTGTTTTAAGAGTGTGATCCGTTAATTTATGAAATACATTTTCTCATGTTATAAAATGCATTGAGTGATCCGCCTCTCTCAACACCCAATGTGCGTAAAAATTTACAGTATGACGTCACATCGACAAGTGCAGCTCGTTCAGTCAATTGTTTATATTTGATGTCGTTGGGATTGTTTCACTACAACATTTCACTCAGAGGTAATTAATTAATGTATTCGTAAAGATAACAAACGCATATATACTTTATTTTTAAGCATTTTACATATCTGGTTGTTTTGTGTGATGTCATAGTTCTATAGTCTGTCCCAAGATATTTATGCTGCCCTTTTGGACGATTTTTAGTAAAAATACAGTTTACACATACCCGTGAAAGAGGTGCATTTAAAATCGATGAAAGGGAAAATTTCCAAGATAAATTCATTCACACATTATCATTTTTTTCTCGTAAATATTCACAGGAGCGGAAACTTTTCCTACGGAGATTCAGAATGGGGAATGCTGACATATTTTCTCCATTCGGAAGTCACTCGGAATACCTCCCACAATTTTCCAACGTTATCATTCGGGCTTAATAATGGCCGATGCAATGCAAAATCCCCGTAGACTTTCTATTTTTAGCCGTGTTTTGAAACCTGACATGCTAGAGGGGGCGTTTCAAAGGGGAAATCTTGAAATTTTTTCATACTTCTGAATATAGTAGGCCCGAACACGCTGTAAATACGAATGTTTTAAAAATACAAGTTTATAAGGTATAATTTTATGCATCAAATAATGGTTATTCACGCAAAGACCTACATGTATACAGCTTAATGCTAAAGGAAGGAGGAGGGAGGGGGGGGGGGGGGTGTTTGAAGGCTTGTTTCTTTTAACACTATAATTAAATTATAATATTAAAACTGTTTGTTAAAAAGAAGGACGACATGGCTTATTTTTTTATCTGAAAAATGCAAAAACAGGTACATAACGTGTTTGATTACCAAAAAAAAAAGAAAAAAACAAGACCAAAACAAAACAAATTGGTCTATTAAATCAAATATGGGGGGGGGGGGGGGGTTAGGGATATCTGCTTACAATTTAGTTGCTTCCTGTTTTTACTTAGTAAATAATTTTATGTAATTTGTAAACAACATACATTTATTGCATGATGATGAGGAATTAGGAAGATTTATTCCCCCAAGAAAAATCATATTCCCCGAGGGCTTTGCATGAGGGAATTATGATTTTTTTTTGAAGGGGGGGGGGGGAATAAACCTTACTATTTCCCGAACATTCATGGAATAAAAGTGTTTTATACCGAACAACAAATGATTATACAAAAATCGTCAATTTTTATTCATTTTTTGACTTGTCGAAAGCAATAACGTCCTGATTTTTTTTTCCGATTGTTTCTCCTTGTTTTTATAAATTCGAATCAAATTGAGATTTCTAAAGAAGTGAGACACGATATTTATTTTCCGGTAGACGCGACGTTTTGTCGCCCGGTCACACGACTCTCTAGACCAATCAGATGACGCGTTATATAGAATAATCATGTTGAAGTATAATGATATCGTTTACATTGCCAATAACCGTGATAAACAAAGTGGTTATATTGTAACGGGACTGTCCAGGGGTTTAACAGTTATAAATCCCATACATAATTCCAAATTCGGAAGGATAACAGAATTTCCGTGTTTTATAAGAATTAAATTCTATATTTTGTGTAAATAACAATGAAATGTAAACACACATAAAAATATGAAGTGTATCGTCTGTAAATTTCATAAATAAATACACATAAATTAATACACTAAAAACCACCACACTTCGATTCGCAGGAAATTAAGATTCGTTTCCATGTGTTTGCCAAAGTCTTTTTTTGGGGGGAATAAAGGACGGAGCGTTTCCTCCTACAAAAGGGGTGGACAGGGTTCATGTTTTTTACTGTGGAATCATTTAATTTCGTCGGAGCCAATTTTCGTGCATTGTTTGATTTTTGCTTATTTGTGGGGATGTAATTTCGCAGATGCGTCGGTTTTCATTTCAGTAGGAAAACTTAATCTTTTGTAAATAGTTTTTGTGGAGGATGTAAATTCGTGGGTGAGGGCTGCTTACGAATACCACGAAGATTGAGCCACCTCGAATTCTAATGATTCCACAGTCGGTATTTCTGATTTCAGGAAATTAATGAATGAATAAATAATTATTCAATAATATGATAAAACAAATCTCGATCAAATCTTAGCATCTGGAACATTGCCTATGCATTTTTTGGTACTTTAAATTTTACGCAAATTAAAAATAAATGTTGTTTTTTTTTCAAACCTTTTCCTCAATTCCAACTGCAATGCATTCAAGTGGTATAGCTATGGGCTTTTTAGCCTCTAATCTCTGCTTGTTTCATTTATCGACCCCCTGTGTTTTCCCTAAACTCATATTATGGTATAAAACGAAAGCATTTAATCTAACCGATCTTCGATATATCTCGAACACTGATCTCTCTAAATCCTCAGTCTCAACTGGTCGTGCGTGTTTGGTGAACGTGCTTGTGCTAGGGATTTTGCCAGTCGTGTCTCCCCTGGCTGATCGTAACGTTAAAATTGTATTGAAGGGATTGAGAGTGCAACGTAGGACAAACGAACGTTGGACGTGCCAGTCGAAAGTATCACGAACAATTTTGTTTCAGTTGAAATAACACATCATCATCACAAAATCGCTGACATCTAATCGAAATAATATTTTGTTTTATTAAATGGATTTTATTGTCGACAACATGAAACTTACTCCATATCCAGGTGGGTAAAGTGTCGGCTTGTGATCCTTACATCCCGAGTTCGAATCCTGCAGGGGCTTTTGATATTAATTACTGAATTTATTTTTTTAGAAATTCATTTTTATCATCAAACTGCAATTTTTTTATTATTTGACATATGTTCAGTTTATTCATCATTATATCTTTCATAATAAAATAAGTTACTGTTAAATTAAGTGTCTTTTTCCAGGTGTGTTATTCCACCTTAAAGACGGGTTGCCACTCGCAACGTGCGATGCCCTCCGTCGTATGATTGTCGTGCACCAGACGTACGTTTGCCTTGCGAACGGCAGTAACAACATCCTAGTCGTTGGTCACCTGCAAGTCAATCGTAACGACGTCTTTCCGTGCCCCACGACAGCTGCACGGACAATTATTAGTTTTCGTGTTAATAATGAACATATTTTCTTTATACTTGTACTGAAATATCGACTGTAAACTAGTATAAACTGAAACGTCAGAAGAGCTTGTAAAAAACTAAACGTTTATTCCGCAATTGTTGCTTTGGTGATTAGAGTAGCTAAACTGGTCGACACCAATGAAAAATGCTTTAAAAACGTAATTTTTCTTCCAAATCTAAAACAATATGTTATTGAAAATGTCTCTGTAATCTAGAAGAAAAAAACTAATTTCAGCGAAATAATTATCAATAATTTTCTTGGCCATTCTAATATCCTAAATTACTTTAAAACTGTGTTTAACAATTTGTTGAACTAACAATAACTTCGAAAAAGCTTACAGGGTTGAAAGTAAAAAGCCAGATCGAATTACTTTGCTTTTAAAAATGTTATAACTAAAAGTTATTACTTAAAGAGCGAGACCATTTACAGTTTTCAAAAGTCAAAGTTTAAAAAAAACCCTGATATTTTCAATTTTTTCATACTATTACCAGAACAATTTTATAGAATTTTAATGATCATATGTGATAATAATCAATATTTTCTAATTAGATAAGATAGATATTCTTTGTTAACAAACGAAATTTATCATACTCATGAAAACAACTTTCTCTAGTAGGATGGAGGTTTTTGTGTAATTGGTTTTAATGTGAAAATGTCGCTCTGCGCCTTAATATCATTTTTCCCCTCCTTACTCCGAAATGTATGTTTCTTTCTTAGCACGTTTGCTGGTCAAAGCGATTGAGAAATCTTATGCCTTTTCTCTATGTTGTACAATCTACATCAATATCCAATTCAATATCCAATTCCATCTTGTCCTATTTTTGTCATTTGCCCTCCTTTTTTCTGAAAAATAAGGTATTTGTTTAATTTTGGATTTTAGAAGGAGGTTTAATACAAGAATCTTTGACATAATTTTGATGAATGAACTATTAATTTTCTACGTATCCTTTATATTAGGATTTTTGCAAAGTTTTTTTTTAATTCTGTGTATGGGCGATTCGCACGCACCACGAGCGTACGAATAGAGCAAGTGTGACGTACATTTAGATTGCGTTCAATTTACATGTTGATAATTAGCACATGGAATTTGCAGTCCACGTCTGTATACTATAATGCAATAGACAAGTAAGATCTCCTGACTTCATTCGTGCAAGTCAAATCGTTTGCATTGGTTTTCTTACGGGTTCCTTGACTGAAGCGCAAGTGCAGCGCACGTTTTTAGATCTTGCAAGGAAACCGTGGTGATTGCTGTGCATGTCCAACAGCCACCGTGCGTACGTCCTTCCAAATTTGTAAGATGCACTTGCGTGTCTCGCACGATTTTCATTAAAATCCGCCCGTAGACCATCTGCAGAAGCACGTACGACCTGTTGTGACTAAGGCTTAATACAAGGGATATGTCGAAATGATTTTTAAGCCTCAACCTCTTATTTTTTAAAGTATTTTACCCTTGATGTCTCGAATACTTGGATATCTCTAAGTTTTTAAACAGTTTCATTTAGTTCAAAATAAGTTTGACTGTATTTTATAATATATCAAAATATGGAATACTATTGTATAGCATGACATTGTATCATATTATATTGTAATCTATAAAATTGTATCAAATGATATGAAATTGTTTAATATTGTATCATATGATAATATATTGTATGATATGATATCATAATATTATTATATAATATATTAGTGTGGGTATAACCTTATATTATGATATTGATATCTTATATAATTTATAAAATAGTGTTGTGTTGTGCATGTACTATGCCTAAATAGTAGTAAGGGTTTGATACATGTACATACAACCAAAGCCTTCAAGCAAAATACACCACATACAACCATAGCCTCCAAGCAAAATACACCATATAAAACCATAGCTTCCAAGCAAAATACACCCCATACAACCATAGCCTCCAAGCAAAATACACCACATAAAACCATAGCCTTCTAGCAAAATACACCATATACAACCATAGCCTTCAAGCAAAATACACCACATACAACCATAGCCTCAAAGCAAAATACACCATATACAACCATAGCCTCCAAGCAAAATATACCACATACAACCATAGCCTCCAAGCAATATACACCACATACAACCATAGCCTCCAAGCAAAATACACCACAAACAACCAAAGCCTCCAAGCAAAATACACCATATACAACCATAGCCTCCAAGCAAAAAACACCACATACAACCAAAGCCTCCAAGCAAAATACACCATACACAACCATAGCCTCCAAGCAAAATACACCACATACAACCATATCTTTCAAGCAAATAACACCATATACAACCATAGCCTCCAAACAAAATACACCATATACAAACATAGCCTTAAAGCAAAATGCACCATACACAACCTTAGCCTCCAAGCAGAATAACATTATTATAATGAGAACACGCTTAGTTCATTTCTAATGATCAAATGAAATTTGAGAGTCAGCTGTAGAGTAATAAGCAAGATCCAGGGTTCACAATTCTTTGTCATGTAAACGAGGCTCCTGTCCCGTTTTTGTTTACATAGTTCAATATACAGGTAAAACATCTTGAATTTTCACTTTTTAAAATTAAAAATGTACACAAATGCTTTGTTTAACTGGCAAAGAATTGTAAGATCTTTTATTGCATATATCTCAACGAATGACATATTTTGGTTGCAATTTAAAATTGCCTTACTGAAGCATTGTAAACATTAAAACCGGAAAAATATTTTTTGATCCTTATTATGATCCTGCCCTTTTAAAGGGGCATAGTCTCATTTTTTTAAAATTTCCTTTTTATTTTCTTTATTTTAATATATTATTTACAATGTTTAAGACACGTACATGTAATAATGCATCTGTAATGATCAACCAAATTGTTGAGAATAAAGTTTTGTTTGCATAATCAATCAAAGTACTGAAGAACCGACGGGAGTTGATTTTATCGATTATTATTTTTTTTAGAATCAACGATATATTATTTTGCATGGCAAGTAGTTTGCTATATGTGTTTGAATTATGCACATTTTTTAAAATATGAATTATTCTCCGAAAAGAATTTCGCGAAAACCCAATATGAATCATGTTGTGTAATATTCAAAGAATTAATTCTATCAAAATATGTATCAGTAATCGATATTTCAAAGAAACAGTATGAGTCCAAGCAATATTGAACTCTAGTCTCGTTTTACCGGCTGTCTCCGTTAATCTATGATAAGCAAGAGAGACTCTCTGCTTGTCGGAGATTTACGGATATATTGAACCCTGGCGTAGGAATACATACAATGTACGACTACAAAAAATATCTAAATTGTTAATACCATTTAAAATTTGACTATTTACAAGTATAAATAAGTTTTCTTGAAAGACAATGGTTTAGAGTTTATCGATTATTTTCAAGGACTAAATGTTAGCGGTGTTAGTTTGTGCTTAGGTCCAAATACTGTTTCACTTTCGGTTTGCCTGAGTAACTGCACAGGAGAGTTGATTTAAAATCAACTCTCCAAAATAGTGCGCTCTGTATCTCGCTTATTACTCGACGACTGACACCCAAATTTTGATTGACTATTATAAATGCCTTCCTGAATTATTGCAAACATTCAAAATCAAAAAACAAAGTTTTGAAGGACACGCTCATGACAGAACTAAACGTGATGACAACCATGTCTCTCCGCCGCTGTTTTACCGAGTACTTCACATAAGCCTGATTCTTTTACTATTTACATACGTAAACGAGAGGCTATCAAAAGGGGTATTGTAAAACTCACGGGAGGTGAAAAAAAGGTATTTAGTAAACAACAAAACTAGGATTTTCAGTTTGTTACACGTTTGTTTTTATATTTTTGGGGTCTCTTTTTTTTACCATGACTAACGATCTGGTAATTATTTCTCTTTTTTAGATGCACTTTCCGAGATTAAGGACCCGTTCGTTGAAAAACCTTCTGAAAAACGTTTTTAAATGGATGATCATTTTGTTCTTGGCTACTTACTTTATTTGTATACCTTTTCGAGCATCCAGAAAGAGAGCCGAAGAAACATACTTAACATCAGGTTTTTTGTGTCCATCAGTCTCTCCTCAACATACTACTTGCAGCAATAGTGAAGTGTTTCTGCTCATAATGGTTCCAAGCGCCGTTTCTAACTTTGAGCAAAGGAATGCAATACGCAGCACATGGGGAAATATTTCAAACCTTACTGTGATGTTGAAATTCGTGCTTGGTAAAAGTAAGCGGAGCCTTCACCAGAACCTTGCAGGAGTGGAGAACTCCATCTGCCATGATATTTTGTTTACAGATATATCAGAAACCTATGAAAATCTTTCAAAGAAATCGATCGCTTTGCTTCACTGGGCATCGACAAACTGTAAAGGAGTAAAGTATCTCTTGAAAATCGACGACGACATGTTTCTAAACCTTCCCAGACTTTTAGACGAATTGAAAACTCAACCGAAACTGAACTCAATATCCGGCTGCAAAGTCAGCGGAGCCTCTCCGATCCGATTGCCATTTTCGAAATGGAGAATATCAAGATCAGAATATGAAAAGGATTACTACCCCGACTATATAGCAGGAACAGCTTACCTGATCAGTGGTGATATCATTCCCAAACTATACAGTGCAACAGGGAGTGTACCTTACTTTATATTTGAAGACGTTTATATAACTGGTTTGTGCAGAGAACACATAGGAGCTGTTCCGTTAGAGAACAAAGGATTCAGTTGTGGTTATCGAGACAGAAGTCCATGTGGTCAAAACTTTAGATATCGGATTACAGGACATCACTATACACCCGCCGAAATTCAAAGATTGTGGCGGGAACTCCAAGACAGGTGGTCAATTTGTCAGAGAGGAGACAACTACTTGATTTTCAAATTATTTGATTTGTTTAAGTATTTGTTCCTCTGAATTTTGAGTTTCGATTTTTGTATGAAGTTATGCTCAAGAAAATTGATATTTGATAGAAAATTATATCGTCATGATGTTCAGTGCATACTTATTGCAATGGTTAAAGCAAAGCGAGTCCTATCTTGAGAGTTTGTTTTTGCTTTATGGACAGCCTAATGAGGCAGCAATCGATGCATAGAAACAATTGAAAACACGGAAGATGGATGATGTACATATCGATTATTATTATGCCTTCTGTCAGTTTGTCATTATATATTCAATACTCATCTATTTTCGCATAGTATCAAAGGATTTATACTACTATGCCGAAATAGAGCACGGCAAATGTTTTCAACGAAAATCTATCTAGCGCCAACAGCGGGATTCGACCTCACGACGCTAAAATCAAACCAGTTTGAAGCCCAACGCGTTACCGCTACGCTAAATTAACCGTTATTAAAAGTAACGGTATTTATATATATTAAACGTAGATATGTACGACTGACATCAAGCAATTAAAATTATTCATTTTTCCAAAAACACTTCATTATTGACGGTAAATTTAAAGTTAAAGTTTCTTATAAACTTTTGAACAAATTGATTGAGCATTTTACAAAGAAATTGTACATGAGAATCACAAAAACACTTTTTTGAATGACGCTTGATAAAGAATGTACAAGAAAAAAAATTCAATGAGATTTCGTCTGCTAAACATTTCGAGTTTTCTCGGCAAGGTAAAACGTCTTTCATTTCTTGAAAAGAACATTAACCTTTGTTGACTTTTTATTGTACAACAACTTGTTGATTAAATAAACAATCAAATAAATTGATTAATTTGAAGAAAAAAACAAACGCTTGCTTTTCCGGTGATTATTTTTAGGGACTTCTCAACACTCGAACGTCACAGCTACTAGCAAAGCACGTCAGTATGTTCAACAGTCGGCATAATAATAACAATAGTGTTGTGTTGTGCATGTACTATGCCTAAATAGTAGTCAGGATTTGATACATAGTGCACTCGCCTCCGGCTCGTGCACTATGTATCAAACCCTCACTACTATTTAGGCATAGTACATGCACAACACAACACTATTATATAATTGTTGAATATTCTAAAGACGTACTATCCATGCATACTTTTAAAGCATATTTTCTCACACACACACATATATATATATATATATATATATATATATATATATATATATATATATATATATATATATATATATATATATATATATATATCGTGTATCGTTCCGATCCTCTCAAATTGTCGTTTAACTGTATTCCACCTGCATCTCAAGCGACTGTGTAGTGGCAGTAAATACAAAATTTACAACATGACAATTACCCGATCGCATTAATTTTAGGCACTTACTGCTAGAGAAACTTTGTTTCACATTTCCCAAATGGTTATTTACCCCATTAGCTTGCTTAGTAAAATTAATTCCGCCGTCCGAACAACTCTTCATTCTTTAAATTCCGACTATTGCACGGATATTTTATTTGACGCATGTGTTGTTTGGCGAGAAAAAATCATTTTTCAACAAAAGCGTGTGGATTAGAATTGGCGTGTTTTGATATGCACATACCTGTTTTTATACATTAATGAATAGCATTTAGCAATGTACTTGCCTAAGCAGAAGCGGCTTTCCGCCAAAAAGCTGAAAAAAAAACAACCAAATATAATATACACATGTCCATGACCATTTTTGTTGTTGACATCGACGATATCGTACGTACACAACTTGACGATATCGACATCGATATCAATATTTATAAAATGCATGCGAAAGACAAATAATGATCTCGATGTCATACACAAAATGAAAATATTGATATCGACAGACAGTGATGAGTTGCAAAACCGATGATGTTGTCGATATCGACGATATATTGCGATATCAACATCGATACCGATCACATCTTCAAACGTCTCGATCATTACATCTAAATACATTTGCAGGAAAATGGGCTTGATGTCGTTAAAGGCGATTCAAAAGAAAGAGCGTCCTTTTTGGGTTTGAAACATTAATAAAGTCGTACAAATCTGATACGGTTTGTTTTTGTTGGTACAATTTTAAAAGTTTGTAAGATACCGCAAAACAAGCTGTCTGCGAAAGTATTGAAACAAAACAATTCAAGGCATGTTCAGCAAAGGAACCACAATTAATAATGCCTGCCCCAAAACTACAATAAACACTTGATTTTCACGCAGTGAGTTACGAGACAAAATGAATTATGATAACACTTACACAAAATTAATGTAAAGTAGTACAAATGATTATTATCAAATTTTAATTTTTTTTTTCATTTTTTCCCATTTAACACAACTTATTGTAGTGGAATCATTAAAATTCGTGGGGGCCAATTTTAACTTTATAGGTTCATGGGGACGTAGTTTTGAATATTCTTTTATACTTACAAAAGAAAACATGACTTTATAACCCTACTTCATTAATTCTTGGAGGATATATTTTTGTGGATGGGTCGTACCTACCCTCGAGTTCCACGAAAATTGAGCCATCTCGACATGTAATGACATCGACATATAATGAACCCACAGTAAGTAAAATGTGCACTAAACATTATGGATATAAGGCAAAGTGGCCTTAAAACTGCCATGGAGCAACAAAATGTCTTTTAAGGTACCTCACTACATCGACACTTATACTTTTTAAGACATTACGTCACAAGATGGCGATTCAATGTGGCTCTATACACTCGCAGTTTATTCCAATTTTCAATAGAAGATCACAAAGCATATACTTAACAAATATTAAAATGATGATAGGGATACTATAGATATTTTAAAAGAATTTTCAAATGTTTTTACATGTTTTTGTAAAATAACTTTTTAAAAGTTAACTATTAACAAATTGAGAAAAAAATTTTCTCATATGATAAATATTTCCTTCGGACACCTAAAAATAAATATAATAATTCTTAACATTCAAACAGTTTATTATTGCAATTTTTTTTAGTATTTCCCCAAAACATAGTTTTTCATATTTTCTTACTCTGCTGACAAATCATCTGAAAAATCTGCTTGATGTTATAAGAAAATGCATTTTAATAACTGTGACATAAAGAATTTGAATAAAAATCATTGCAAATAAACACAAAATATTTTAAATTTTATTTGGTATGAAAGTTCCTCATGTAAGAGTTATCGTTCCTAAGTCCCAAGGCCCAAACATCTTGGGGACTTTTCATTTAGGAGTTAAAGATCATATGAAACGATATCCTGACCATATTGAGTTATATACGGGAATGAGTTCATAAGTGCCTATTTAATAAGACTGACATTGTTTTTTGGATATTTTATGCAAAATGTGAGCGCCACAGTCGATCAAAATTACTTAATCGGGAAAAGAAACATTGACTTACGCGGCTTACCTCCCTTGCTTATGACGTCAGTAAGACCCAATCGCCTTTTAAAGCTATGTTGTGAATACAAATATCCATGTCGTTTTGCAGCATTTTAAAAGAAAAAAGATACTATTTTATATAAAAACTTGTATAATTATACAATAATCAACCACGTCAGTATTTTTTCTCTCAAGAAATAAAATCATGTGCGTTTTTATTTACATGTAATAGCGTGTACATAATGATATTCAGTTTCGAGACTGCAGGGAGAATAAATGATTTTCTTCATAGATCTACATGCAAGTATAATATAATTTTAATATAAGCATATTTATATGTTTTATTTTGATCTTTTTAATGAAATTGACAAATTCTAAAATAAATCTGATCGTTTTTTCCCACGTTCATGCAATTCATTAAGATTTTTTTCTAAACAACTTGTAGGCCTCATTGTGCCTCATTCGCTTCACGATTTTATTGTTTGTTTCACTTTCAAATTCACAAATATGTTACCATTTGATTATTTTTAGTCTAAGAGAAATTTCTTCAAATGTTTTGTTTTTGAAACGTGTACTTGAATTTGCGGTGTTTTGATTTTAAAACGTGTATGTGCTGTGTTTACTCACAGATCCCTTTTATCTCACTTTCTTCCGCAATGTTTTCTTTCGTTTTTTATATCAGTATTGATGCTTGTTCTTAATAAAATCTGTTGATTATCTTCACATTCGTTCACAACTATTTTTATCAAACAACCGATTTATTTTACCGATACATTTCTAAATCCTTAAATGCCATATTTCCGCGATCTAATTTAATAAAACGTTAATACACGTGTACACAAAGTATTTTCTAAAGATATTGCTACATGTATATATCAATAAGTCAGAAATTTATATTATTATTTATTATTATTATAATAAAATTTAAAAATAATTTTGCGGCATTTTATAGCAGCTCTTAAATACAAACTATATGTACACAATGCCTCAATCATTTTCATTGGCCTGCCTTATATACTTTTTTATGTGACAAAGTAAATCAAATCAATTTAAATGCTTTAATTCCCTTTAAATGTAGCTCAATCATTATACGTACCGAAGAAGAAAATGATGTTTCTATTTCAAAAGGATAAGGATAATTCAGTTATCGTAAATGTTGGAGCATTTCTTTCGTTAAATTTCCACTCCAGTACGGGATCTTCATCATGATTTTACTTTTGTGAGAAGCTGATATTAGATTTATTCATTAACGACCAATCAAAACTAAGTCATCTGTAGGCTTCTACGAAATCAAATGATCTCATTTGAAAAGAAAGACACGTTCATATATGCAAAAATTACTAAAATTTAATCGATAAACTACTGTAAAATTACACTATGTTTTAATGCATTGTTTACATCGGTGGGTCTTTGTGACGTCATAAATCCACAAAATCAAGAACGATAAGCGGGCAGGAATTTTTTCAGGTGCTCAGTTTTCACGGTTATTTCTCAGTAATGCAAAGGCAAAAAAATCTTACATCATGTATTTTTAACATTTGTTTATACCAAGCTTTATATTCATGAAAGAAAATCGTAGTGTTAAAAATCGTTTCATATGACCTTTAAAGAAAATTTCCTAAATATCACGATAGAACGATTTCAAATAAGAATATAAAAGGACATATAACAAAATTCAAATAGATAATGATTTATAACACAGATTAAGCATTGGTGGAAGAAGGGAAGGAGGAGGGTCAAAATCTTCTCCCTTCTAAAGTTGTGGTAAACAAAGACCACGTGATCAAAATAATGGAGTCTGTAATATTAGAATCTAAAACGGCACACATGCCTAATCCGGAAATTGACAAAAATAACAATTTATTATGGAGATGGTATAAATACATACATATTTCATTAGAGGCCTATATAAGTATTTATTCGCTTTAATGCAAAACTAAGTCAAATAAATGAAGGGGAAACTTAACTAATAGGATTTATGTATCCCAACCTGAGAAAAAGTCAAAGCCACTCTTCCATCCCCTTATTATGGTTAGGAACATCTGTCAATATTAATGTGGATTGAAGTATATTATAATCCAAATACTTTCAACGGTTTAGAATTTTCTTTCACAGAATTCAACCAAAATATTTTAGAAAATTTTGGAATGTTAAAAATGTTATTGTCCTCAACGGGATTCGAACTCATAATCTACAGGTTTGTAGTGAACCCACTAACCCACTGAGCTACGCTGTAAGATATCGAATTCGGAAAGAAACTATCTAAAAAAAATTATAATTGATTTTATTGTTTTTACGATAAATAATACGACACAACGTGAAGGTGTCACATTACTTGTAGGTAATGATTCTTCCAATTAACAAAATAAATCTAAGACTATTCATTTAACATTTTTTTAAAAGAGCGCTCCCCATACAATTCGCCTCAGTTTAAATCAGCCAGTACCGGAATTGCATGCTTCCGGATTTTTTTTTTTTTTTGCGTACTGCGTCATCAAAAAGTGGTGTATAGAGCCTCCTTAAATTTTTTGTAAAACTGTTTATATCGTTCGATAGGGTTGTATATCGTCTTAGTTCAGTGGTTAAAGTATTTGGCTTCTGAACCGCAGATCATGAATTCGAATCTTCCTGGAGCTTTTATTCATGTTAAATAAATTAAATTTTTGAAAATGTAATTTTTCAACCAAAACTGCACAGTTTTTGCCTATTAGGCTTAAATACTTCTAATTCATTATGATATCTATCATAATCAAGTAATTTTCTGCTGATTTGAGAAAATATTTCACGGTGTGGTGAGCCACCTTAACTTCAAAAAGTTTGGATGACATTTAAATTTAAATGTCATCCAAGGCCAGTCACTTACATGTAAGACGGAACAAGATCGTAAAAGGACGCTATGTTTTATTAAATCAACTTTACACCTTTTTTTGGATATTGATATTTTAGGTTGTTTTTTTTTATTCAATTAAAAACAAAGCGGTATATACTTTAGCAAAAGCGGACGAGCAGATATTTATAGAACAATATGGTGTTTATACATTTATGCGGTGTGTAATATGGATGAAGTTATTTGATATTAAAAGTTTAAATACTGAGACAATCAAATATGCGAGCAGAAATCTTATTATCCTTTCTCGTAATGTACAACTGCTGGTCGCCTTCAAAAACACATCAAGTTACATCCAAAATATCTGAAATATTATTCTTGTCATTGAAGCAAAACTTAAACGATCGAAATCAAGCATCTTGATAACCTCAGGGGATTAATTTCAACAGGTGCAATACCCGAAGGATTAGCGCTCTGCCCGCGGTGGAGGACGCTGTTTTTCTCTATAAGTAGGAACATTGTTTATTGTTTTGATAAAAACTAAAATGTACTATCTCGTGATCAGAATAAGTGGGTATTACAAAAAGCGTGCGAGCTACGACTGGATCATTATTCCTACTTTGCTCAAATTTCATATGGTCTGATTTACCGGTGAACGCAATCGCAACTTCTCGGCCCTTTCCGTTCCGAGCCTGCCGGAAAGGCCCGAGAGGTTGCGATTGCCGGTGAACCATGAAATAAACACAGTATAGGGTTTATGCTGGTAAAAATAAATTAAAGCACTTTGAAACAAACTTTCAAAGTGAGTGTGTAAATTGTAAAAGTGCTTTATAACAGGAACGTAGATGGTTTAGATGGAGGTGAAGTGAACCTGAACACCTACAATGTTCATGGAAAAAATCGTGAGTATTTTAAAACCTTCTTTGTTGTTTCTTTTACCAATGTTATTTCATCAATATTGCATTTACTAATTTTATTTCAGATTGCTTCAGATTTAATTGACACAGAAAAAAAAATACGATTTTAATAGCATTAGCACTTTGGGTTTTTTATTACCTGCATAGTTTAAGCGAGCCAATTTGATATATTAAAACGCAGAACAGTGTTACAATGTACAGGTGTATTACAGTCCAGGGCAATCACATTAACTCATAACAAGTACCGTGGAATCATTAAGGTTTGTGGGGAACATTATTTTGTGAATTGTCTGTTTTTTTTGTTTTGTTTTGTTTTTGTTGTTGTTGTTGTTGCTGTTGGGTTTTTTCTCTCGTTGGAATGCTATTTCGTGGATGTGTCGCTTTTCAGTTTTAAGTTGTTTTTTTTCAAACTTTTAAATATTTATTCTTTATTATTTAAGTACCCAAATAGAAATGGCTAGTAAATCAAATCAACTACATTGTTTGACAAGTCTATGTTACTTGAGTAGTAATTCAGTAGCACGCCAGACCGGTTTATTTCAGAGTTTATAAGTTTAAAAGTTTATCTCAAATTTAATGAAATTCAATGAAAAATAGGTCACATACAATTTGAAATGTAAAATAATGAAATACATGGGTAAATGATTTTAAAAGTGACAAAGGTCATATAAACGTGGCTTTTTAATTTGATTTTAAATGTAACAATTGTTATAGAAACAAACCTTATTTGTGTTTTGATGTGCATACTGTGTTTTAATGGGTCTAGCAAAGAAACTCTCTCTCTCTCTCTCTCTCTCTCTTTCTCTCTCTCTCTCTCTCTCTCTCTCTCTCTCTCTCTCTCTCTCTCTCTCTCTCTCTCTCTCTCTCTCTCTCTCTCTCTCTCTCTCTCTCTCTCTCTCTCTCTCGTTGCGTTGCATTGGATTTTGAAACAAACATAACCATAGCAACTCCCGCTTTCCTTAATATGCAACCAAATACCATTTCTTTTGATTTGATGGGCATGACGTATGTTTCCAAAATGCATTAATTTTCTATAAAGAGTAAAGAAAAACAAATTCCTTTCACAATAAATATCTTAATATAAATTTAACGAATGTCAGATAGCTCTTTGACAATGTCTAACGATTTGGTGGAGCGAAAGCCTTACCATGCCACTGTTTGTTGGGTTTTTGGTTTTCTTGTAGAATTCTGCCATTTATAGTACAATTAGCTAATGGCCCGCCCACAGCCAGGATTCTATTTTCAGCAAAGCCCTACTAAAAACCAGAATCAACAAACTACATAGCAGTGCTGTTATTGATTGATCGATCTCTTGCTTTTACTGAACTTTGATTCAAAGAGGAATAACAAATAAGAATGGTAACTAGTATGTCCCTTTGATCCTTTCCCAGCTTCTACGAACATACTCACCTGCAAAATAACGTCGGGAAACAGAATTCTGTACGCTTTTGAAAAAAAGAATTCAAAACTAATACAAAATTTTTCTATGATAGATGTAAAAGGTGTGGTACTATGGCATGTGTAAACTCTGGTTCTGAGTAATAATGAACAGTTTTCGGAATACAGTTCAGTAGACAACATGTCCAGCCGTACTCAATCTCGAGATCAGTATAAGACCATTTTAACAATACCTTGGACTTTTAGTAAGACGTAGTTATTTAATTCTTGCGTCAAAACAAGATATAAATGGCGTGGTTTTAAGCGAAACATGTACCGATTGCGTAGTCTTGGCTCAGAAGTCAGACACATCTTGTTGATTTCAGAGAGCAATGGCTGAGTGGCTGATAATGAAATAGACAGACCTACGTCACATTTCTGTTTGACAAAACTATCCAAAGTCCAAGCTCTTGTTAAAATGGTTCTAATGATTTCAATTTTACCGTGCTACGTAACTAGACAAACTTGTATTGATAGAAACAATCTTAGATGCGTATAATTCGTTGTCTTCAAGTACGCTATAAACATTAGAAATCACTGGATGCAGTAGCTGCAGGACTGTAGCTCCCGGTCTGAAAAAATTCGGATGGACGACCTGGGAGCTACAGTGCCTCCCATAGTAAAAAACTGCAATTTACGGCGCACAAAAAATTGCGCTAATTTTGGACTGATTAATCTCATTTACGATCACATTCTGTACAAATATTTGATCCCAAAAAATTCCTCGGACATTTTGCTACAGATATCGTCACTTCACTTGCCTCTTATATTCTTTTAAACACCATCACAGCCCTGCAAATTAAAGTGGTGCAAGTTTGTTTACATTTAAAAATGGCGACTCTCGATCTCGACGTAAATTAACATACTTCATTTTCCGAGGTCGGTTATCATGTTTAAGAGAAAGTCTGAGGCAAGTAAAGTGACGATATCAGTAGTAAATTGGCAGAAGAATTTAATGGTACAAATTATTTTTACAGAATTTGAGTAAAAATCAGGTTAATAAGTCCACAATTAGCGCATTTTTTTGTGCGCCGTAAATTGCAGATTTTTCCTATGGGAGGCACTGTAGCTCCCAGGTCGTCCATCCGAAATTTTTCAGACCGGGAGCTACAGTCCTGCAGCTATGGATGCAGATGACCCATAATAATAAAAATGAGATGGTTGAAGCATTAACACCTAAACAACAGATGCGTTTATTGATTATGGGTTTAAAATGAGAGCTTATCACATATCAATCGTCGAAATAGAACATCATTATAGCCGCAGAGTTCATAAGTATATTTGATTAAAAACGCACCTTGGCGGTCAAAGTTAAAAAAAAAGACACACACAAAGACGAGACTTGGTTATAATATCCCGGCAGAAACACAAAGCTTGTCTGGGCTTCCAGATCATATAACCGACCCCCTCCTGTCGACTGTAATAAAATATGACCTTAAAAGTTTAAACTTGCATCTATTTCTCTTATTTTGAAACTTTGGTCTGTTTACTTACTGTGTTAAGATATATAGAACACATTCCAAATATGAAAGAAGGGACGAACTCATCTAAAATGTAACTGATATCATATGATGGGTTAACCTGCAGGCTCTAAGCAAACACAATGACGAATTTTGAATCAATTGCATGCAGCAGGAATTATTTTGCATATAGACCCCTTAACAAAACTGCGGTACTGCTCTCTTGCAGGGTAAATTGATATACTTTGCCGAATTTTTTGTAGATAATTAAATTACGTGAAACAATTGACATAACATCATATTTCACCAAAATATGTCATTTTGTCCTGAAAAAGAACAGTACCCCAGTTACCGTAAAGGGGTTAATTCATTAAGTCTAACAAAATTCACTTACCAGATTTTATTCTCATCCCCCCCCCCCCCCCCCCAACAAGCTGCATTAATGTAAAAAAATTGTGCCAAAACTTGTCTATCGCAAATGAATGGTTTATTATGGGAAAAAATTAAGGTATTATTACAAAATTAAAGCAATAATCATCCCAACAAACTGTCTATTTAGCTGATGCTAAAATTTTACAAAATTTCACAGTGGATGATTTTTTTTCTCGAATAATGAAGTTTATTCAAAGATGTGCATTAATTAGGGCACCACACATTAAAGCCAGGCTTTTGACGATATAACAGTGAATCAGTTTACATGTATTTACATTCAGCCATTGATTTTAGGGGTGCAACATTACACCACGCTGAGCGGCAATTGTATTTTATTACATCGAAAAGAACCCAACCATGACGGGAGTCACAAATACACAATGGTGACAGCGTCCTGCCACAGACCGAATTTGACACTAGAATAATACCTAGTGTCCTTTTTCATCTATAAAGTGTTTTAAATCTGTTGAAGGCTTATAAGGATATTGTCATCCCCGTATTATTATTATAATCCCCCCCCCCAAATCTTATTAAACGTTAGCTCGATTGGTGTTGAATTGTGAATGTTAAAACTAGGACCACTCCGTGCTGCGGCTAATGTATCTACTCAATCTAGATTTGTAATTTTGAAGAATGACTTTTTTTTGATAGAATTGGAAGCAAGGATTTGTTATTCATGTGAAAAATTTATATTGTCCTTTGTTAGCTGACCCCCCCCCCCCACCCTCCTCAAATATAAGATAAATTGCTTGGTGCGAGAAAATACATATACATGTATATATCCTACGTTTCTTATACCCGTGACGTCAGGATTTAATTGACGATTGACAATGACACTATTTTAACTCTCGGGAAATACTGTAATACCATTTCTTTTTAATTTAAAAAAATCGTTTTGTACTGGAATCTAACAGGTTAAAGCAACTTCCGTTTTTTAGGATTGATTGTTCCCTCCGAAATTGGAGGATAAATTGTTCCACCACCTTTGAAATTAAGAGTAGCGACCTTTATTTCTACAAAAGAGGTTAGCAATGCCAAAAAAATGTTACTAAAAAACAATTTTAAAAATCCCTATTAAGTTAATTACAATCATTATGATAATTATGTTTAATAAACCTCAAAGGACTATGTGCGGTATGGTCAAATATCTGCCCCCGATTCCAACCAATTTTTAAAAAGTATCGTATAAAAATCAAATCTTCACAAATCATCGTATAGAGGATGCCTATAACTTTAATCTTGATTTTGGTCCTCATTACTCATTCGCTGTTTATCTATGACGTCACCTAACTGACCTAATTCCCGCAAATTTGCAAACAAATGAAAATATTCTCATCTTTGCTCTATATTTTGCATTCGGAAGTATAGAGTGCAGGTCTGCTCAAGTGCGATTTTAACACATGTTTTTCTTCAGATAGTTATACACATTATACTAAAAAATGGTACTTGAGCAAGCCTGCGCTCGATGTTTCCCAGTCAAAAAACCATCGGAAAACACCCATATTTTGCTACAAAACATCAATTTATCAAAATAATGCAATCTTCATGACGTAATTTCTACATTATGACGTCACTGTGGTGATAACCTTTTACACCTTTATTGCCAATATGATTTTAACTATCTTTCACCTTATTTTTAAAGCTCTTTCTAAAACTTTCATGTTGGGGGCAAAAAATGCATAAAACCGCACATACCTTTTAAGAACTGCAGGATTTGTTTAAAACAAGAAATTTAATATTTTAAGGCAGCGATCATATAGCATTTTCTTTTGGTATTTATAAATGGTTTTCTTTGGATGATCAAAACTTGACAATGTCTTCTTGTGTTGAACGATTAGGTTTTTTTTCATAATTTTAATAACTATTGGTATTTATTAGGAAAATAAGAGCAACAAAGTTCATAAAATATAAAAACATGGAATATGTAAATGGACTATACAGATCAGGATATACATGTTCGTCTTGAAGGGAGTTAATTCAAATATGCTTGAAAGAAGAAAAACATCTTATTGTTTTAAATTTATTTTGCTAATGTAGTTGCGGCACGTCTTTTAACCCCAAGGAACCCCAAGGGACCCCAAGGAAACCCCAAGGAACCCCAAGGAACCCCAAGGATACCCCAATAACAGAAATGAATAACTATTGATACCCAGGGGGGTCTCATTAGAGTGCAAGGGTCACCCCTTACCCTTGGTACCCCAATTATACCCCAAGGAACCCCAAAGATAACATAATAATACAGATTTATAACTCCTGATACACCATAGGAATCCCAAGGAACCTCAAGGATACCCTAATGATACAAATTTTAAACTCGTGGTACCCCTGGGGACTCACTGGTATTCCAGACACACCTCTAAGAACCACAGGGAACCCATGGGATATCCCAAGGAACTCCAAGAATACCCTAATAATACAGAATCATAACTCTTGATACTCCATAGAACCCCAAGGATACCCTAATAATACAAATTTAAAACTCTTATTAACCCTGAGGACTCATTGGTATTCCAGATACACCTCTAGGAATCCCAGGGAACCCCATGGATATCCCAAGGAACTACCCTAATAATACAGAATCATAACTCTTAATACTCCATAGAACCCCAAGGATACCCTAATACATTGTAATACAAATGTAAAACTTTTGATAACCCTGGGGACTCATTGGTATTCCAGATACACCTCTAGGAATCCCAGGGAAACCCAGGGATATCCCAAGGAACTCCAAGAATACCCTAATAATACAGAATCATAAATCTTGATACTCCATAGAACCCCAAGGATACCGTAATACGCTGCAATACAAATCTAAAACTCTGGATAACCATGGGGACTCATTGGTATTCCAGATACACCTCTAAGAATCCCAGGGAACCCCAGAGATATCCCAAGGAGCTCCAAGAATACCCTAAAAATACAGATTCATAACTCTTGATACACCACAGAACCCCAAGGATACCTCAAGGAACTTAAAGGATAACTTAATAATACAAATTTAAATTCTTGATACCCGTAGGGACTCATTGGTATCTCAGACAAAACCCACGGATACCCCAAGGAACTTTAGGGATATTCTTATACATGTATTGGTTATATAAATTTTATAACTCTTGATATCCTTTGGAACTCCAAGGATACACTATATCTCTTGATACTTTTTGGGTCTCTTTGATATCCTAGACAAATCACAAGGTATCCCAGGAAACCCCATGGGTACCCCAAGAAACCTGAAGGATACCCTAATAGTACTCTAATAGTAATAATACAGATACCCCATTGTTATCCCTGACACACCCTATGGATACCTCAAGGAACTCCAAGGATACCCAGTAATATAGCTTTTGATACCCAAATGAACCCCAAGGATACCCTAATAACACAATTTTATATATCTGGATACACCCTCGGGGCTTTTTGATATCCCAGACACCATTAGGTATCCCACGGAACCCCATGGATACCCCAAGGAACTTAAAGGATACCCTTATAATACAGATTCATAAAACTTGATACCCCATAGAACCCAATGGAACCCCAAGGATATAGCCTAATAATTCAAATTAAAAATACTTGATACCACGGGGGACTCATTGGTATCCCAGACACGCCTCTAAAAACCTCTATAAACCCTAGGGAACCCCACAGAAATCCCAAGGAACTCCAAAAAATATCCTAATCATACAGATTTATAACTCTTGATACACCATACAACCCCAAGGATACCCTAATATGTAATACTTTAAAACACATTTGGTCTAGCCGAAAAATTTTTGTCTATAAATTTGTTTCGGACTTGTGATATTGCATCACATTCTAAAATATAATGAAATTCATCGGCTATACGTTTTTTGTAACAGAGAGGACAAAATCTTTCATTTAATGGGATACCTTCCCATCTTCCCACTTCAACTGGTAGATGGTGATTTGAAGTACGAAAGAACTATATATATGATATGAGTTAAATTTGGCCCCCATTATTCGCAATTTTTTAAAGTGTTTCAGGTACAATAATATGTTATGTTATATTTTAGAAGAGTTGATGTAAAATTTATTTTTCACCTATTTATTTGATTTTTTTGCACTCACTGGCAGAAAATGACGTCAGAAGTGACGCTATTTCTATATTTCAATCAAAATCAGTCCAAAATTTACATTTTTCTCATCTTTGAACATTCTGCGCGCATAATGGGTCAATCCATTGTGTTGTACCCACGAAGGGGAGATAGCCCCACTCCACACTTCCATGATCACTTCTTGTCTTTTCTCAAAAGTACTCCAATAAGGGTAACACCCCCTATGTCAATAGTAAAACAAGTTTGGGTCTTTGTAACTGAACAATATCTTTCCCCACTTCATTTGAAAATTTCACCGAAGAAACATTGTCATATTAAGTGTTCATATGAATGGTTCACCGGAAGAATTGCAGACTTCCTTGTGGTGACATGAAATTTAGTGCCCTATTTTCATGAATTTGATATAATTTGTTACTGATTCAATATTGGCTGATCATCAGTTGGTAAGAGACAATAAATTCTGCCGATTAACGGTACTCGATTATGATTTTCAACCGATTTGACAACATTAATTGTTAAATTCATCCAAAGTGAACAGATATTTTAAGTCAGGAGAAACATTATTTTTATCATACCAGTATGTATTGGGGTATCACAAGTGTTCCTTGGGTTGCCCAGATGTTTTTATGATATTCCATTGAGTAATTGGGTATTAATTAGTAATATGTTTTACAGTACAACCATTGGGGTGGTTATTAAATTTTATCAATTGGGTACCTTGCAATTGGGGTTCCTACAGGTATCCTTGGGGTACCAATAGTTGACCTTTGGACTCCAATGAGTATCCTGGGGTATCAATAGTTATCAATTTTTATAATTGGGGTATCCTTGGGGTATCAGGAGTGACCCGTTGATTTTTAATGAGACCGGCCTTGGTCATCAAATTTACTTTCCAACATTGAGGTATCTATGGGGTTCTCAAGGATATCCTTTGGGTTTTCATTGGTATACTTGGGATTCATTTGGGTTCTTTGGGGTACTTATCACTTTAAATACATATGTATAACAGTAATATATTTACAAATTAATGTATCTGATGATATTTTTTTTTATTTAATTGTTTTAATGAAAAACCAACAAAATGACAATAATCCCACCCTTTGCAGTAAATGGAAATACCGGTAGCCAAGCAATGCTCTTCTGTTGATAAAACTTTGAATATCTTTCTAATAAGAGTCTTAACACATGCAGTTAGTTGTTTCAAATTTTCCTCACTTTCTGCTATGGTTCAATGGAACTCCATATCAGAAAATTGATTCCATAGGACTTTATATATGATTTTCTTTGACAGGCTTGTTAAATTTAATAAACTCCCAAAACATTACCATAATTACCATACTATGTAAAAATATGTAAGAAAGAAAATTATTATTACAAACAATTTTAAAATTGCAGAAACACTACAATCATATCACGACAGTAATTTTAAATCTAATTTAAATTAAATTCCCTATAGGGTCACTTCATCAACTTGCATGACTAATAAATTTAAACAACTTCTAAAAATAGTTCACTTCTTTATTCTAATAATGATATTATTTATTTCCTTTTAAATTAGCCCCAAAGCCACTGCCCATTTTACAGATTATCAATTTTCCATACACACATGCTCCATCTAAACCATGGCTCAGATAATGGCCCCCTTGGGACAAATGAATTCAGCCAGCTCCTAAGAATTTATCATTGACAAACAAAAAATCTGCATTGTCAGTTGATAGAATACTTATAAAAGATAAAGAACAAGTGCACTTAAGCTATAGAGAATGGGCCCTTTTTCAGTGCCGTTTATATGTAGAAAATATCATCAAATTGCTTTTTTCTCATAATAGTTAAGCACTCATGGATACTTCTGATTTATATGCACGCTTAAATTTACCAAAATTAGAATACAATTAAAAAAATTGAGGATTTTTAAATGCCTATAAATAATCTAAATCCGGAAAAATCGAACCGAACCTACTTGAATTGTGTCTATTTAGATCAGAGGGAGGGGACATTTAAATCAACATTGCTCTGTTGGTGGATCGATTGGCGCGTTTGCTGAATTATACTTTATGCATTATTTTACGTCTGAAAAAAAAATCGAATGAAGCTTTGAAGTTGCATATTACCATAGTGACAAACAAATATTCCTGACCATACAAAGATGAAGGAAAGCGATCTAAAACGTGTCAATGTTTTACAGTGAGCACATTTGACAAACGTTTACCTGGATAGAAACCACGTGATTGTTTGAAATAATTTATTCCATGCGCGAGTTCAAACATGGGTCACACAGGTAATAGATTTCGCTTGCTATAGGAAAAACCTTGAAATTTTCATACGTTTTTCATTTTTTAGGTACCAGCCTAACCGAGTACAATGTTCTTACTTTCACAGGAGTTTACTAAATGTATAATGCGTACCGGTATATTGTCTTTTCCACAAGTTTGTACTCGGTTAGGCTGACAGTAAACAAAGGCTTTAAAATGAATGCCTGTCCTCGAATTACTATACAAAATCACGAATGTCTGCTGACCCCTACTATGTTTTAAAGCTTCGTGCTTTTCATAAACAATAATTTCAGCGCTAAAACTTGTTAATTCTTATGGAATAGATATCAATAGATAATGTTAAGGAAAAAAATATGCTTAATTTGGTTCTTCATTTTTTCACTTTTCACCGGGGCCCATAAGTGCACTCGTCCTTTAGTTAACGCATAAAGACAAAAAACCTCCATTTGAATGTATTTATATAAATATATTTTAGGGTGTTTTAATGCTATAAATTAATTAATAAAATCTGTAAGGATTACCTCCCTTACTTTTCAACATCAGTGAACAAAAAATAGAATGAGGAAAATGAAAACTGTCATAAAATCATTAAATCTTGTCTGATCCTAAAAAAAATTACAGGTGCACATCTTCAGATGGTGATCAACATATGTACAAATTTTCAGACTGTTCCATGCAGTAGTAAAAAATTCTATAGGGGGGACAAAGTTGCATCTACAGAGAGACGGACAGACGGACGGATAGGGTGAAACCAATATACCCCACTAAACTTCATTTGTGGGGGTATAGGGGTATAATGAGACTCCTGGGGTTTCACTAGTTACTAATTTCTATTATTGGGGTTACTTGGGGTTCTAATGAGTATACTTGGGGTTCCTTGGGGTATCCTTGGGGTACTACGAGGTGACCCTTGGATTCAAATGAGACCCCTTGGGTATAAATAGTTATTAATTACTATCACTGGGGTACCTTGGGGTGAGCCTTTGATTTGAATGAGACCCCTGGGGTATCACTGGTTAATAACTTTATCATTTGGGTTCCATGGGGTTCTTACGGGTTTCCTTGGGGTTCCTTGGGGTACCCTTGGGGTACTAAGCGGTGACCCTTGAAGTCCAATAAGACCCCTTGGGTATTAAAATTTATTAATTTTTGTCATTGGGGTTCCTTGGGGTATCCTTGAGGTTCCTTGGGGTTCCTTGGGGTTTCCTTGGGGTTCCTTGGGGTTCCTTGGGGTTAAAAGACGCACCCATGTAGTTGTGCATAGGCCTTGCCATTTGTTAAACTGAGCACCTATAGTACAAACCTTAATAAAAGCAAAATTGAAGCGAAAAATGAGGTTTAAATATAAACATAATTATTATCAATAGTTTCTTTATTAACTTTAATTTCCGTATGGTTTTGCGCTTGCATTTTTTGTGTGTGTGTGTGAAGCATTAACAGACCGTGTACACTTGTCGGGGGGAACCCTGGGTTAGAAATGCAATCCCAGCAAGACAGAGTTATCATGAGGGTCACTAGTTTATTATTATCAGTGACAATTGATTAAGAGAAGTGAAGATATGCATGAAGCCTTCAGAAAACACTTGTGTTATCCTGCAAACAGTAAAAATAATTTTTACCCACAATGCCTTGTGGCTTTCGTTATCTTATAAAAAAAGTTGACTGCCATCTTCAAATTTAATTATCCTCCTAATACAACGAAGGTTACCCCCGTTTCCGCCCAAACGAATAATAGCTCAGCAAGTATGTGTGGTTAGGTTTTTAATCAAATTTTCATGGTATCTAAAATTCTAAGTATGTCGTGGGCCTCTTTGTCTATTCCTTATAAGGTGGACCCCAAATTCTCCAAAAATGATTCTCAAATAGATCATAAGATGGTAGAATGTTTCGATCCAACAATACCTCTGTCATCTAAATAAGTATGCACTTCGTCTTAACCGGTTCTGTTTTTAATAGTCCTTACAACAAATACTACAAAGGTCGTAGATAATTTGAATGACATGGAAATCTCAAACATGGTAAACATTAACATGCATCAAAATCATTGGTCCTTTTTAAATCATGACTGAGCTTAAAAGATGCCTAAGTGAGCATAAAGCATTTGTCGTATTCAACCTTTGTAATGACGTACGTTTGGCTGTTGCTTACTGCTATGGTTTCACCAATATTCGTTGAATACCAATTTTCGTGGATTTCGTTGTTTAGTTGATCCACGAAACTAAATGTTCATCGAAGTGCAATTTCTAGTAAAATTTTGTATTGCTAGGGTCATTGGCCACGAATTTATCTATCCTTGAAACTGGGATTTTCACTTCATCAACGAAAATTGATACCCTTGAATATTAATGCAACCAAGGTATCAGAGTTTTGATTTTGAAACGGTCGAAACTATCCTCTTGGGCGTAATACAGGCTAAAAATTAGCTGTGCCTCGTGTTTGTTGTTTGTGGCATTCCTATTATGTATGTTGTATACGGATACACATTCTGTTGTTGTTGAATTGGTAGCAGTTACTTTGCGGATGGGTTAACTTGACAGGAGTCGAGATCATTATAACACAATAGCCATATATTACTTCATATCATAGAAAAGGTTATCAATCTTCAGTACTCATTGTATTAAACCATCCAGTATATCTTTTTAGTTCAAATACATCGTCACCTATAGTAATATGTTATTCTCATATTCCTTATCTCCATTCTGATAAATACTCAAGGTGTTTACCGAAATCTTGATGCCATTTAAAACCAGGAATCAGCACAACCTTATGCCAAAAAACACAATACTTAAAACATTTGGTAATAAAAATCACTTCACCAAACTAGGTATTATTTTTTTCTCCTAATTCTGCATACATCTGCTTCAAGAATGCTAAAATTGGTTCAAGAGACAATAAAGTTATACATGCATCTTTAAGTAAATTTAATTTTCTCGAGCGTGTGTATGTGGTAATATTTCAATGTACAAGTTATGCATTTAAAGGTGTCTTCAAACATCGTGTATTAAAAAATATGACTGGCATACTGTATACAAGGTAAATATTCGCCAGTTTTCTCTCTCCTTTCAGTCTCACTGTCAGCGGGCGAATTCAATACTGGGCAATGTTAATGCGCAAATAATATATTGTTTATCACAACTGCATCTTGGGAGATTCAAGACGGGGCGAACCATCTACAAGTGTTAAAGGGCAAAGATACCACCAGGTGAATATACCTCTTTATACAGTGATTAACATCACGTGAATATTATCATAAAATGTGCATAAAACGTGATTATTGCATTTTTTGGACGACAGATCATGTTCATCAGAGAATTAGATGAATAGAGATCTATTCGTAGCCATCACAAATAAATGAAGAAAAAAACTCTTTATCAATATCAATATCAGGTGTATGTTTCTTTAGTTGTCTATATTTTATCAATTTAAGGGCTTGTTGATATAAGAAAACAAACACCTGTAATTGATAACGATGGATTTGAGCTATTAAATTGATATTTATTATTAATGTATTCATCTGAAATATCGGGTATGAAATGTTCAACCATTAGAATACAATCGTTACCATAACAAGTGAGTTGAAATTCGTTTAACACCCTTATCATGACTCAAGAAATGAAGACTATACAACCACAGAAGCACTTTAAATGCATGCACTAAACTTTTCGGTACTAAAAATAAGTAAGAAAAAACCATCGGCAATTTTTCTTGAAATTCTTAAGGTAGCTCACTACACACAGACTTATACATTTTAAGACACTTCGTCACAAGATGGCGATTTAAATGTTTTGTTAAACTATTTATATCGTTCGATTTGGTTGTATATCGTCTTAGCTCAGTGGCTAAAGTATTGAGCTTCTGGACCGCAGATCTTGAGTTCGAATCCGCCTGGAGCTTTTGTTCATGTTTACTAAACTTAAATTTTCAAAAATGTAATTTTTCATCCGAAATTGAACATTTTTTGCCTGTTTTACTTAAGAACTCCTTATTCATTATGATATCTATCATAATCAAGTAATTTTCTGCTGATTTGAGAAAATATTTCAAGGTGTAGTGAGCTACCTTAAGCTACGGTAAAAGTGATCTTTAAAGTCTACTGATATATACATATATATATATATATATATATATATATATATATATATATATATATATATATATATATATATATATATATATATATATATATATATATATATATATATTATATAAATAGTGCCTGTTTGGGAGGGTAACAGTTGAAATTGACACCCCGAGAAAACCATTGTCAACCGACGCGAAGCGGAGGTTGACAATGGTTTTCGAGGGGTGTCAATTTCAACTGTTATCCTCCCAAACAGGCACTATTTATTTTGTTATACTGAATGTCTTTTTTAAAAATTTTAAGAAAATTTTACTGCTTTTATATAGGAATAACGTGAATTCTACAGCGAACCGTACGCGCATAATTTTCGCGCATGTAACATTTTTTAATGTTACCCGTTGCCAAGTGCGTTGCTAACGCTGAGGGTAATAGTAAATATTATTAACTCCGTCTTAACCAATCAGATTTCAGTATTTAACATGAAAGTATAACAAATATATATATATATATATATATTAGCTAATTCTAATAAATTATGTGAACGTGGGAATTATATCATTGTTCGTTGATTTTCTGGGTCAATATAAAGTTTTCGTCAAATTGTGTAACTTTTATACTGAAGTTAAATCCCTATTGAATCCAGTAGTCGATTTATCATCAGAATTTAAGTATTTTAAATACACCGCTCCCCAGTTATATTTCAAAGAATTATTATCATCTTTAAAGAGAGCTTTGATTTTGGGGTTTCTTTTTTTGTTTTGTTTTTCCTTCTTAATTTCAAAATTGGCAAAATGAATTGTACTATTACTTATTCATTTATTTATATTTATGTTCCTCAGTTGATTATCAAACTTTTTCAAACTTTTCAAACTGTGTTTTTTTTTTTTTTATGGTTTTATTGTTTGTTTGTTTCTTTTTGTCAATAAGGTAAATAACAAGAAAAAAATATAAACGCAAGCGTCAAATCGGCCGCAAAAAAATAATTAGTTGTTTACATAAAAACGCATCACAAAAAAGAAAATAATGAGTTGGTTGTACTATTAATCTTTATTGTTAATTTTAATATATTTTTTAGCAACAGGTTTTGAAGTGTTACATTTTACTATTATTAATGAGAATAGAGTTCGTTACTTTAAGCATTTCTAACGGTAATTGTATGACCATTGCCATAGTATGAAGTAATAGAGAACACATTGATTTGTACATTATCCTAAGACAAAGTTCAACTCATCATTATTTTCTTAGAGATTATGTATTTCAAACAATTTTTTTTTGTTGCATTGTATTGAATCATGTAAGATCATATGCTCATCCGGTAAAAACTGCACAATTTTAAAGGTAAAAAATAAGCCGGATCATTTTTTTTTTCCGAAATGAAATAATTAATCTTATCTACACTTCAGTTTATGAAGAAAGTAATGCTTATTCAATTTCATGAGGTTCTCAAAAGTATTCAAAATTAATCAGGTCAGTTTAAATTTTTTAGGTCTTTCATATTTTTGCGAAAATCATTGATATGGAGGTCATTTTCTGATATTTTTCTACCACCTTTCACATGGAAATATAATGAATACACACACAGCCATTTCATTTGACGCAGAAAAAAGAAATTCAAATATATCATTTATATAGAATGTCATGTCATTCAAGTCTTCAGTAGTTCAGGTCTTTAGAATGTTCCGTTTACATGTACCGATCCCGATACAATGAAAAAATCCGAAATTTTCCGAAAAGATTATCGTCTCAGTAAAATTGCACCTAACACGACAGTCTATGACCCACTTTACATTTACGAGTAAAACAAAAAATGTGTAATATTTCTTAAAGGCATAAAACATATTTCTACATGCAAATTTACTTTTAATTCATAGAAATTAGCATAATATCAATTCTATATAAAAAAGAACTATCCCGCAGAAACGTAGTTCCCTATCTAAATGTGTATCAAATAACGGACCGCCTTCTGGCGGCCCGTAAAAAACCAAACATGATTAAAATTGCTTTATTAACATAAACATATCAGGTTTTCAGTGCAGAAGAAGGTAAAGTCAGCCTTATGTGCAGTCAACCACAACAATCAATCACTCCAAATAGCTGTCAGCTATACTCAAAAAAAGGGCTTTGTATCATTTGTTGATCTTTGGATAGGTTAAGCGTGAAGGTTCAAAATGTTAGTGAGAGAACATGTTTGTACGTCTTTTAATGATTATTGTTTTATGAATGAAGTCATCAGTAATATCTACTTAATAGACAAAGGTTCATGTTACCAGCAAATTTAGGTCTCAGCCAGAAAAAAAACCATGTTTTCTCGCGAGAATTTACTCTAACAAATAACATCATCCTAGCATCATGTACACTCAATCAGAAAAAGATTCGGTGAATAAATGTGTCTACGAATATACAGAAACAAATCGCCCGATTAACCACAATTCCAAAACTTATGCTGTGCAAAACAAAGTCCAAAGATCCAAAGTCAGCCATTATCAATATAAATGATCTATTAATTGTTTTGTATATGTGCAGTTTTCTTTTTAATATAGATGGATAGAGTATACAGTGTTTCGCATTTAGATGTGAAACCTTGCTGCATTAAAACAATGGGATCATTTTCAAATGATCCTTTATGTTAACAAATACAAAGAGTTTAAAAGCTGAATTTCTAGATAGATAGATAGATATTTAGATAGATAGATAGATAGATAGATAGATAGATAGATAGATAGATAGATAGATACATGTAGATAGATAGATAGATAGATAGATAGATAGATAGATAGATAGATAGATACATGTAGATAGATAGATAGATAGATAGATAGATAGATAGATAGATAGATAGATACATGTAGATAGATAGATAGATAGATAGATACATGTAGATAGATAGATAGATAGATAGATAGATAGATAGATAGATAGATAGATAGATAGATAGATAGATGTAGATAGATAGATAGATAGATAGATAGATAGATAGATAGATAGATAGATAGATAGATACATGTAGATAGATAGATAGATAGATAGATAGATAGATAGATAGATAGATAGATAGATAGATAGATAGATAGATAGATAGATAGATAGATAGATAGATAGATAGATAGATAGATAGATAGATACATGTAGATAGATAGATAGATAGATAGATAGATAGATAGATAGATAGATAGATAGATAGATAGATAGATACATGTAGATAAATAGATAGATAGATAGATAGATAGATAGATAGATAGATAGATAGATAGATAGATAGATAGATAGATAGATAGATAGATAGATAGATAGATAGATAGATAGAAAGATAGATAGATATATACATGTAGATAGATAGATAGATAGATAGATAGATAGATAGATAGATAGATAGATAGATAGATAGATAATGCAACTGAAACTTGGATTTAACAAAAAAAGTCATTTTCGTACTGATGTAATAGTGATTTGTTTGTTTCTTTCTTAATAAAAATAAGGTAAAATCTTAAGCAATTATGGTCGTCGCAAATAGATGTATTTGGGTTATGAATTACGTAAACATTCGTCTTTAAAAATTGTATCCCTTCCAAAATTTTAAAATTACCCATGATTCATTTGGTTTGTGGCTTTTTGGTTTTTTTGTGTGTTCCCATAATTAATTTTTCATTATCCTCAAATATTTCAAACATTGAAAGGAGACTAATTCTGCTGGCGTAAACATGCTAAACTCTATAACTTTCTAAATTGGTCTGTATGGAAAAGTAATTGATACTCTAATAGCCACGCACTTTTAAGTGTTACCTGAAGCTCGTGATGTTTTTCCAGAAGTGATCAAGGCATTTGTTGACAAAATAATGAGTCGTAAATAAATGCCAAAGAATACTTCGTCTGTCATTAGTTAATCGTCTATGCATCTTTTTTTTTTTTAAAAAACCCATCGACGTCTCGAATAAGTTCTGCATAAAGCAGACAAATATGACATTTTCATTAGAAGTTAATAAGGAAATTAGTTTGTCTAGATATGTTTTTGAATTTAACTTAAATAAGATTTTAGATAATAATACTGCCATCCCGTGACAAGGCTGTATATCTTTTTAACCAGTCACTCAAAAACACAAAAAGAATATTCCAGAATTGTTTGCAAGATCGCCACCTATCAGAACTTGTAATCATTTGCGAAAACACTACAGCGAAAAAATGGGAAAGAAGTTTTGTATATGAGGGTTGTTAGAAAAGTTTGCTGATAAGGTGATTTGAAGATAAATTACTGGGTATTTTTTAGGATAACGTATTTATTATCAAATGACTTTTAAGTGAAAATAAACTGTAATTAAAACTTTTCAAAAAATAACATTCATGTTTTTTAACGTCATATGAAATATCGTTTATTTTTATTGGTTTATATGGTACATTTGATTTTTTAAAAAGTAGAAATGAGTACAACATATAAAAATATCAAAAGCTGACATGCACCGTGAAGCATATCTTATCATAAAAATAAGCTCTATATTTTTCATAGTGCTTCAAACTAACAAATCTTTACATATTCATTAAAAAGTACGTGAAGTTTAAAATGAAAAGTTTCGCTTTTATCATGGGAATAGTCATGATCGAACTTGTAAGCGAACTTTTCTAACACCCCCCTATCTATGTGAATGTCATACAGAACTATAGATATTGAGTTGTGCATTTGTATTGATTGAATATAGTTTGTTTATATGGTTAAATTTCTGAATGAGAAAAGATTTGTGCGAAATCTGTACTCCATTATAAAGTGATAAATATCCTACAGAAAGGCCAACGGAATCGATTAAGTCTCTTTTATCCATTATGTTTCTTAGTAAATGCCTTAATTTATTCCTTTAGAGATATATGTTGTAGCGATATCAACGTGTATTCTAGTATTTGACTATCGCTCGGTCAAGAAGGTCGTTTTCTAAAAATGTCTAAGAATAAAAAATTAGGAATTTTCTTTTTTAACGCAAGTTTTTTTTGGTAACAATTAAAATTAACAGCATTCTTTTTTGGCATTATTATCCATTGATCACAGTTTTGGAACCCTGGTGCAATTTTGAAGGGCTAAGTACTTTTGTATAATCAAATCATTGTTATGAATAAAAACACATGTTCATACATAAAATTGAGAAGTCAATTTATATATTTCTTGCAATCTTAAATTTAAATTCGAATGATTATTGTATTTAATATCAAAATAACAAAACTAACCAAATCATTCAACATTTAAAGCGTTTGTATTTGTAACATTTAAAATGTAACTGTTTATTAGGCATGGGACAAAGACATAATATGGAGCATGTCTCATTTGAATACCCTAAGATGAAACATGTTTGCAGGTCATTTCTGTGCAAGCTCACCAGAAAAAAGAATATTTGCTGACCGACATTTACTTGCACATAAAATACTTTTCGATTTAGTAATAAATCAAATACACTAAGCATGATTTAAAGTTTCAATTTTTTAGGGAAAAATTACGGTGCATGTAAAAGTGGCATTATTTATTTGAAAAGGACACACGGTTTCAATAAATAAACGAGCAATTGACTATTGCATGACTTCATTTATTCATTCTTTATTCACTTTAAGCTTTACAACCCTTCAGTATTCATTTTTTATACAATTCATACATTTATTTAAGGAATGAATTCAATATTTATTTGTTTTATACGATATAAAATGGTTTAGGGCAGTTTACGCTTTATAAACCGCGAAGCGGTTTATAGAAAAGCGTAAACTGTTTCAAACCATTTTATATCGTATAAAACTAATAAATATTGAATTCATTGCTTATAATTTAATTTTTTACTCTTCATTGTAGATATAAACGGTCATTTGACCTTTAAGATGACGTAAAACTGTACAAAATTCAAACGTAACGTCAGGCGTATTGATACGTTTTTGACGTTAGTCTTACTATGACGTAGGCAACATTCTTTATACAATATAAAATAATTTTTTAGCCAATCAGAAAGCGCGTTACAACCAGAATTAAATTATATAGATAAACAAGTGGAACAGGAGAATAAACAATATACTAAAGGTACAAAAATAAAATACCAATGAAGGTACTTTAATGGTACAAACCACCTTATCTATTTTCCATTCATTATTATTGAATCCTCTTTCATGGTGATAACATATAAAACTATTCATTATTAACTTTGGTGTAATATGAATGCATATCCATGTGTGTGGTTTTTATTTTTTTACTGAAAGCAATAAATCAAGTTTAACATTGGTTTACAAAACGTGCTATATGCCTTGCATACGATGTTTTGAAAATACAAGCTAATAATGTATACATTAATGCATTAAGTATGTTTAGTAATCCCACCCAACCCCCATTTTTGTAAAAAAAAATAAAATAAAAACATAAACAAAAAAGAAAGACGAACGAAGGTAAAATAGTAAACTTGTTTCTTCCCTCACTTACATGTATATAATCAAAGTACTGAAGAACTGACGGGAGTTGATTTGTCGTTGTTTATTTATTTTAAAATCAATGATATGTTATTTTGCATGACAAGTACATGTGTACGTTGTTTCTAATTTGAATTAAGCATGTTTTTATAATATAAATTTTAAAACTTTTTCGACTAGAATGTCGAGAAACCTCCATATGAATCATGTTAAATAATATTTAAAGATAAAATTAATTCAATCAAACTATGTATCAGTGGTAGAAATATTTCTCGAAAATTGTATGGATCCAAGCAATATTGAACTCTAGTCTCGTTCAACCAAACGCTCGGCTGACACCGTAAATCTCCGACAAGGGTTTACGGAGACAGCCGAGTTGAACGAGACTATATTGAACTCTGGCGTAGGAATACATACGACTACAAAAAATATTTAGATTGTTCGTACCATTTAAAATCTGACTATTTTAAAGGTATTTGTAAATAAATTTCCTTGAAAAACAATGCTTTAGCATACATTACATCGAATTCATCAATTATTTTCAAGAACTATAAGTCTCGTCAGGAGCAATGATTTGTGCTGAGGTCCAAACACTGTTTCACTTTCGGTTTGTCCGAGTGACTGCATAGGAGAGTTGATTAAAATCAACTCCCAAAAATCAAACGTCATTTACGAAACTGCCTTTAAACTGTCTAAAAAGAAGGGCATAACCTATCTTAAGCAGAATTTATTTAAAAACTTGTACGTGAAAAAAATAATCACTCGCTGTGACCTTCAACTCAACATTCAGGTATATTGACGACGTATTATCAATTAACAACTGTTATTTCTATACTTGCGTCGACTCGATATATCCCAGTGAACTTGAAATAAAAGATACCACAGAGTGAGTTTCATCAACTTCAATTTTTCTATAGTCAACTTCCCTTACTTATGTAGCAATAAACCTTCATCACCTGCATATAGTGTTTTTGTCTCTTAGTATATTCGATACAAAAGGGCATGCTCTTCGTATGTACAGTTTCTATGGCGAGACAAGCTACTGATAAACAAGTTGATAAAACAGGACCTTCAACAGTCTCGTTTGAAGTCATTTTTTCGTTAGCTCTATGTTCGATACAACGATCTTGTCGGCAAAAACAATCTTCTACTGGTCGCAACTGACGTTTTTCATACTAATTGTTAGACCGTAATTAATCACCTAATTGTCTACGAACTTTTCCGGGGTTTTTTTCCCGATTACGACAAAGAGCACACGGTGAATGACTGTGCCGGTTAGCAGAGGATTTTCACTCCTCCTAGGCACCTGGTTTTTTTTCTGTCTTCTTAGAGGCCCGTGTTGCTGTGCTTTGAATTTGTATTTCGTATTCTGGAGTTTTGAGAGATGGTTGATAGTTTGTTATTGTCATTTTTTCATCCTTATAGAGCAATATGCAAATAAATGCACTTTCAATTACAAATAAAAAAAACCCCCAAATTACGTTATTAAACCAAAAATAAGGAAGTGGAGTGAGGAAAATCACTTCCCAATCTTGGATCTTCCTGTTCACATTTTTTGATTTGAAAATGTTTTATTAAATGATAAGAAATGAAGATAATAATTTTTCTAATGATCGACGTATCAACGAAAAAATTGACCGGAAAACTTTTTCATCAATGCGTTACGCGCATTGATGAAGTATACTTAAATACTTAGATACTTAAATCAAAGTACTAAAAGCTGGTCTCTTTAATATACTCTAAAGAAAAGAATGGCAATCAATACTTCTCTCTCTCTCTCTCTCATCCATAATTTCTTTAATGTGCAGCCGAATGCTTTATTAATGCTATCTAAAGTAGTTTATGGAATTGCATGCACATTGTAATTTAGCCAAAAATCAGTTTATTTGCAGATTTAATTTATAGGTTAACAAATATCAACAACTCTTGTTTTTTATTTTCATGAATATTTTCTTTACAAAAATATTATGAAGTTTATATGGCGTTATATGATATGCTATATAGGTAATTGAATTGAGCATTATTTGATACAAAATTGTAAGCTTAAAGATATCTTAATCGAAACTAAATTGATGTATCCGGTTTCTATAAAAAAAATTCATATAGAATAAATTGGAAGCCCATATCGGTGTCATTTTTGTATATTCATTTCTCAAAAACGAGGTCTCATCGATCTATCATATAATGATAGGGCCACCGTAATAATCGCGTAGCTCAAACTTAAACCCAACTCTACGCCTTTTTGAGAAATAGTTCCCTGGTGTTCTTAAAAAGACAAGCCCATGACAGAACTAAATGTAATGACGACCACGTCTATCTACCGTTGTTTTGCCGGATACTTGATATATGAACGCTTTCACTGTTTACTTTTTTTAAAGTGTAAATAGAGACTCTCCACAAGGATTTTTTATAGCTTAATGGGTAAATCGATGGGTATATAATAGAAAGCAAACCCAAAATGTTCTGGTTTAATTTACACAATTTTAGATCAATTCTTGGTATAACTACTGTTCGTACTTTTTCTAACTATCTAATAACCATTTGCTTTTTTAGATGCACTTTCCGAGGATAAGGACCCGCACGTGGAAAAACGTTGTGAAAAACGTTTTGAAATGGATGATCATTTTGTTCTTGGCTACATACTTTATTTGTACACCCTTTCGAGCATCTAGAAAGAGAGCCGAAGAAGCATACTTAAAATCAGGGTTTTTGCGTCCATCAGTCTCAACTCAGCCTACTACTTGCAGCACCGGTGAAGTGTTTCTGCTCATAATGGTTCCAAGCGCCGTTTCAAACTTTGAGCAAAGAAATGCAATACGCAGCACATGGGGAAACCTTTCATACACAAACTGTACCGTGGTGTTAAAATTCGTGCTTGGTAAAAGTAAGCAGAGCCTTCACCAGAACCTTGCAGGAGTCGAGAACACCATCTACAATGATATTTTGTTTACTGATATTTCAGAAACCTATGAAAATCTTTCCAAAAAATCGATCGCTTTGCTTCGTTGGGCATCGACAAACTGTAAAGGAGTGAGGTATCTTTTGAAAATTGATGACGACATGTTTCTAAACCTTCCCAGACTTTTAGACGAATTGAAAACTCAACCAAAGTCTAACTCAATATCCGGCTGCAAAGTCAGCGGAGCCTCTCCGTTCCGATTGCCATTGTCAAAATGGAGAATATCAAGATCAGAATATGAAAAGGATTACTACCCCGATTATATAGCAGGCACAGCCTACCTGATCAGCGGTGATAACCTTCCCAAACTATACAGTGCAACAGGGAGTGTTCCGTACTTTATATTTGAAGACGTTTATATAACTGGTTTGTGTAGAGAACATATAGGAGCTCTTGCGTTAGAGAACAAAGGTTTCAGCTGTGGTTATCGAGACAGAAGTCCATGTGGTCAAAACTTTAGGTATCGAATTACAGGACATCACTATACACCCGCCGAAATTAAAAGATTGTGGCGGGAACTCCAAGATAGGTGGTCAGTTTGTCAGAGAGGTGACAACTACTTATTTTTCAAATTATTTGATTTGTTTCAGTACTTGTTCCTCTGAAGTTTGAATTTGTCGAATTTTGTATGAAAAAGTGATTAACATAGTTGATCGTTCAGATGTTCTTTCAATTGAAGTAATGATGTGCAATGCGAACTCCTTGGAATGATTAAGCACAATTATAACTTTGGGTGACTGAATGTACGTCATAAACACGCAATATGGTAGTGTCCTGTGCATGGAGATAAATCAAAACACGGAGGATGAACGATGTGAATGTCGATAAATGTTAACCATGTTGAAGAATCCCCGTCCATGCATTATGCACACACATTGTGTAGTTACGTTCATTTTAATGTAGGTGATTTATGTGAAAGCCAAAAGAGTGTAATTTGATCAAGTCGATGGATCTTTGAGGGTACAATCAAAATGTATTCGTGATCGACATATGTTATCACTATTAGTTCTTTCAATATACTCCTTAGAATTTGCTGCCATTCCAGTCTATACTTTTTGCACTCAGAAAAATGTTTAACGTTTGGGTTTTTTTTTAATATTTTGATATTTTTGTTGATATATCACTATCAGAGTTCATATCATTAGTTGTCGCAAATGTGATTTTCTGCTTGATCATGATATTCCCTTTTTAGCTTATTCCGTCTGACTTACGAAAGAAGCATATTCTAACAGAATGTTGTTTTCATAATAAATACCAATAATAAGTCAACAGCATTTAAATCAGACATTAAAATATCAATAAATACAAAACGGATGCAATCTATACTTCGTTTTAACAACATTTGAACGAAAAAAATAGTGGAAAATGAATCATCTTTAATCATCTGTGTAAACTGGATCCACCATTACTGTAAGCAAAACTTTATTCAATTGATGTTTGAAAAGTTTTTGCGAGAGCATCGTCACGCATGTCATGTTTTAAAGAATTTTTTTTGGCGCGGAATCAGGTCGCTGCAAATACATGTTTGTTTACAACAATTGTTGTTGTGTACTCTCTTTAACAGGATAAAGTTGTGCCGGTTAATAAAATGTGACCGAATGAGTTATATTGATAACTATCAGCGATATTATTAACTATATTGTGTTCTTCTTAACAACAATCAGTGATCTTGATAACTTGTCGACTACTATCTGTGATTTGTCAGCTACAATCAGTTGACTATGCATTGAAAACTAGTTAACTATAATCAGTGAGCTTAACTTGTTAACTAAAATCAGTAATGTTGTCAACTACAATCAAATGATCTTGTAAATAACAATCAGTTGATCTTAATAACTACAGTCCGTTGATTTTGCTAACAACAATAAGTAAATTTAGAGAGAAAGAGAGCGAGAGCGAGAGAAAGAGAAAGCGAGATTTATACATTGTGAGAAAAGTATCCATGGTTTTTAGCTTTGGTACAGATTTTTAAAATGCTTGATTTCCCCATATGTGGTATGAATAAACCCCATTCCACTCAGAGGAACGTTTAACGTCTGTTTAAAACTATAAATGCTTTAATATAAATTTTTAGTTTTGGATCAATGGGGCTGTGTTTGTGGAATTCTTGAGTTGTTGTTGTTATTTTATATAATGCATGTAGTGGCGATTTCTCAATTACATTTGAGAGAGAGAGAGAGAGAGAGAGAGAGAGAGAGAGAGAGAGAGAGAGAGAGAGAGAGAAGGAGTATGAAGGATCTGATAACCCAATTGTTTAGATTTAGGCAGATACTGAGTTCAACATGCAAATCAACTTTGTAACCATTTTTTAGACTATTCTTTATACTTCGATAACTTGTTTGAAATTGTCATTTACCGCTGAGCGGACGACAGTCTATGTTTCTAGATCAAACTATTCCAACATAAGTTTTGAATGTAGAATAAATCAACAATTGTGTTAAAGTCCTTGGTAGTTAGATATTGATATTGCTGATTATATTATCCTAAAAAGTTTTGGATTTTAACTTTATCAAAAATAACTTTTGTATTATTTTGTGGATGAATGTTAATTACTTGTGTTAATCAATGTTATTATTCAATCATTTTAGAATAAAATTGATAAAATTTATTATTTCATAAATAGGTTTAATGTTACTTTAGTAAGCCGATATTCTTTACATAACATACATCCGGAATAAACAAGTTTGCAGTCACTTCACTTTTATTATGGGAATGTAGATAATTATTTAAAACAATTTCCATCCTGAGAAAGTGGTCCGTCCTCTAGCATTGCTATTCACCGCATTTATTCCATTTTCTTGCATACGGAGGAACACATGGTCGCCTGTATTTACTTCTACCAAAACTATACCAGATCCTTGGTCCCAAGCACCATTTCCATCTGCAAAAGCCGATCCTATCACTTCTCCGTTTACGACGATCTCAACACTCGCCCATCCATGAACTTGAACAGTAACAGTCCATGTGAATACGTAGACACCCGTCTGAGGGACTACAAAGATGCCATCCCCTTTATTATACCCGTTTCCTTTGTTGACCCTCACGCTATCGAATACCAAAGTATGATGCTGCCGAAGACCAGATTGGGTACTTGTTGAGAGATACGCGTGGAAAGCTACATGGTCCGTTGTATCAGATGTTGGTGGAACTGCAAGACAAACCAGAATCCTACATTGGTAAAGCATGGTAAACAGTGGAATTATACTGTTTAACTCTGAGGTCATGCAACATTGAAATTGACTTTTTCATAAAAGATAAGGAAATAAGTCTTACTTATTCGTTTTCTTCTTTGATTATTAAAACTGCTAACTCCTCTTTCATATTTTTCTAAAAGCGCTGAATTTTGTAGTTTAGCATCTGAGTAGTTAGCTTCATATATTGTCCATTGTTCGTCATCTGCAGTGGTCTCTTTGTTCTTTTTATAAACAAAGCTGACGCGTTTTTCTAGACTTTCAATTTTTTTAGTTAAGTAATAATTTCTTTTTTCGTTCCCTTCAATCTGTTTTTTGAGCATTTCATTTTCCGTTTCTAACATTTCTAGGCGCTGTAGGATCCCCTGTAAGGTATCCAAGTTTTCACATAGTTTCGACTCGCTTCCCATAATGCATGCGCAAACAATTAACAAAACCTCAAAATACGCCATTGCAAACTTTGTAGGTAGGTTTTCGGTTCCCCAGTGAACATTGGAGTAAATGATAAGAAGCAATGCACTGTGTCGAGAGTGTGTAATTGTCTGTGTCCTCTAAAAGGTCAATGTTGGTCTAATATTTACGACTATCAAATTGCAGATAACAAAGAACGTCTTGGGTCATCAAATGTACGATTCACATATAACCATACAGACTTTTGAAACGATTCAAATAAAGATATTATGCTAACCAATACATTCGCGATCATAATATATTGTTTATTTTATTCCGAAAATAAACAACACATTAGTCATCAACTAAATAAAGATTAAAAGACGTTAGAAATTACAACAGTATTCATAATCGGTGTTCAGTATTCTTGGGCGCGAATTTAATTTAGAATAAAAAACAACACTTCTTGGATACATAACAGCGTAAAAATGATTCTATCGAAGCAATGCTTTGTAAGAACTTTCACGTTGACATTTATTTAATTCCGTGCACAAATCAAAAACAAAATCTACGAAAAACGGAACTCAACAATATTAATGAAATTACTATGGTATTGGGAATTTTAATTTAACATGAAAAGCAAACGTAAATACACCGTACTAATCGGTCTTTATTACTTTTAAACACACATGATGCGCCATTATCGTTTGTTTGTTGTTTGTACCGCAAGGATGCTGATCAACTAGATAAATTAAACATTTTAGATTGATATAAACAAATTGAGTGTTTAAAGGCCACGGGGTTCCAGTAAAGGCATTCTATGGTTTGGAGACTTTTTTCTCTTGAAGTGATTTGAGTTAAAGGAGGAATGGGACAACTTCATATTGTGACGTACTTCATCTCATAATAAACGATAAAATCAAGTGTAATTTTATGGGGGGTTTTCTCTGTGAAAACCGTTAGTGCGTAAAAGCCATTATTTCGAATCCCGCTGGGGCTATTACACTTTTTACAATTTCTAAGCTTTTTAAAATCATAAATTTTGGTCAAATGTTGTATAATTTGAAAATTTAAAGCGGAAGAGAGTATATTGATTATAATGTAATTTTACCAACATTTATATCAACATGTGTCATATACGCTCATTTGAATGTTGAATTTAAGGATTCAAAACTGTATGAAAGTAACGTATATTAATTAAATATTCCTGATTTAATTTACTTAGTCAAAAATTGAATGGTCCAAGATAGTCCGAGTTAATTCATCTACCAGAACTGCAGCCACGTGTATTCATATATGAGGAGAGATGTTTTTGAGATTAATTGTGCATATAACGGAAAAGTTCATATTATTTGGATTTTGGTTTGGATAACATGAGAAAAAAAACAACTGTTGAATTTAGTTATTATCTCGCAGAAAAATTGCATACAGGCTTCCTTATTTCTCTGGATATGTTTTGGTTATCAATTCAGGGTTTCCAATGGATTATAGATGCAGTTCACAGAAAGAAAAACCCGGTTTGCTGTCACATTGACACATTTTTACTTGTTTAGAGTTTTTACCGGCATTCAAACATGCCATGCAATGTTATTGTACGAGCGAAAATAAATAAGTTTTGCACCGTTAATTTTATATTTATTATTTATTTGCAGCAACGAAAACATTATAATATTTCTTATCAGTCTATAATGGAAGGTATATTATAATCTAGAATTCAGTACTTTCCAAATGCAACATGGCGTATTTACGGATATTGTCAGTATCAAATTCTAGTATTATGTGTCCTATTCCTTATCAGTGATTTCTGCAAGTGCATGAAGATATCATATACTACTAGAATTTGAACTTTGGTTCAACATGGCGTGTTTCCTGCTACTGTCAGTGTTTTCTCTTTGCCTTGTTTCATGTTCTGCTACAGCTTCTCAAAACGATGGTCGTGTGGATAAGGACCGACTGTGGAAGTTGGAGTGGAAACTCAATCAATTAATGGAGGAACATGGTCACCTCTTACAACAGAATCAAGACCTACAGAGACGAGTCTCTGAGACTGAGAAAAAGAATGACGAGTTAACAATCAAGATAAGTTGTCTTGAGGATACAGTTAAGAAGATTCAACAGAGTAATGAGAAGCAGTTATATAAAATGTTTGAGAAACATTTAAAAAGTTTCAATTTGAATAAACAAAAAGTGGATGGAATTGACACATCAAATAGCAACGAAATGAAATCCTACTCATTGCATTCTCATATCCAAAAAAGAATTGGTAAGGCTGTTTTTAATGAATTTATTATAATTATTGATGATATGAAAATATATATATGAACTTTCTACATTTTTAAGACACGTACAAGTTTCATGAATATTTCTTTTTAACTCAGTTCCAGCAACGGTCGCTCCAACCGAGCAAGTAGCTTTCTACGCCTATTTATCTACAAGCACGAAAGCAGATCTCCCTCCACATCACACACTGATATATGACGTGGTTAAAGTCAACAAAGGTCAAGGTTATCACCAGGACGACGGTATCTTTATTGTTCCAAGTTCGGGTGTCTATGTGTTTGTATGGGCCGTTGCTATTCAAAACCATGGGTGGGCGAGTGTTGAACTAGTGGTCAACGGGGAGGTGTTTGGATCAGCTTTCGCAGATGACGACGGGAATGGTGGTTGGGACCATGGGACTGGGGTTGCCGTGGTTGAGACGCATACTGGAGATCACGTCTACATACGTATGCACGACATAGGGGAAGGTGTCGTTCACAGTGATGGCAGAGGAAGAACATCCTTTTCCGGATGGAAACTGTTTTAGCTATATGCATTAAATAAAATTAATTCTTACAAATCTGATTCAAATTTTTTTAAGTTCTGTTTTGTAACGATTTTAAATATAATACCATACAAGTTGCCGGTGAAATCAGTGAAACAAGATTGATCTGCTTAGACGTTGCACAACCCGTTAGTGAAAAAAGGCATGTTACACAAAAGAACTGTATAAACTATTATTATACTTTCATGTTAAATACTGAAATCTGATTGGTTAAGACGCAGTTGGTAATCCGTTCTATAACCCTCAGCGTTAGCAACGCACTTGGCAACGGGTAGCACAACGAATTGTTACATGCGCGTAGATCATGCGCGTACGGTTCGCCGTAGAATTCACTTCATTTTTATATAAAAGCAGAATTTTTTTTTTTAAATTAAGACATTCAGTATAATAAAATAAATAGTGCCTGTTTGGGAGGGTAACTTTTGAAATTGACACCCCTCGAAAACCATTGTCAACCTCCGCTTCGCGTTGGTTGACATAGGTTGTCTCGGGGTGTCAATTTTAACAGTTACCCTCCCAAACAGGCACTATTTATATAATGTCGACTATAAATGAGCATTTAACACCTGGTTTTCAATCAAAGTGTTACAGAGACAAAATTAACTAGATGCTGTCGTTAGATAGTAACACCAAGTGTTTGCCCCTAAATGACACTGTTTTGTACCATTTTAATTAAAAATGAAGGCCACATGCAAGCTCCGGCGGTAATACATTTAAAAATTATAATTTTCATAACTGAAGGATGAGATCCCTTCCCATATGATAATACACATGAGCAGCACTTTATGTCCAATTTGGGGTTGAACTGTTTGCAGTGAATTTTCAGTTAATCAATAATCTTAACATTTTATGTCATAGAAAGTATAATGGTCTACATAATTATTACAAACAAAATTAAAAATTAAATTATGCCCCCTCCCCGTGGCGGTTGCCGTTTTCAGATTTGCTTCTGTTTACCTACATGTACATCATCGTGTTCACAGATTTAGAGAAGGGGTGGGAGTGAGGGGTCCAGACCCCCCCCTCCCCCCCCCCCCCCATGAAAATTAATTTATATCAATTGTAAAATTACTTAAAATACACCTTGGACCCCAATGCTCTTACAGACATGTAAACGCTCTAAGCCATTGCGCTTCAATGTTGGGTAACATTATTTGGGGGGTAAATATTTAATTAATATTTAAAATACTTTATTGTTTATCTCAATAGGAAGTATACATCACAATATGCAGGTGTCCTGCACCACCTTAAAGCTGTTATTTACCTAATAAAATAGTGCAAGTGGATTTGAAGAATAGGTCATAAAAAAACATGCATGTTACAAATAACTGATCTTGTCTGAAGTTACGTACACAACACAGGTCTGCAGGTCTCATTAGCGGGTACTAGTTTTACCCAGCTCTTCAATTGTATACATACCATACGTGTCATTACATACAAGTCTGTGTTTTCCATATGCAGAAAAGGATTAGTTAAGATCAGCTAAAGGAATTCATTATTGTGTTTTAATTGGATTATCATTATGATGTTGACCGATATAGGTAAGCATAATACATGTAGTAGCAGTAGCACAATATAATGAGATGCCAGCATACATAAGTTCTACTTTCACTTTCTAAATGTGATCTCCCTTTGACAGCATACTGTATCATCTGGTATAATATTTAAATAAGCTTATCATCGTTACCTATCCTATCGCATTTGTGTATATACATAGGAAGTATTACAAAACATAGATGATTGATCTATATCTGGGTTCTTAAATTGAATCATATATCATGTACATATTATATTATTGTTTCTTTGTTCAAGGCATTTCAGATGGTATGTAGGTTATGATCCCAAGTGCTCTTCCTGAAATTATCAAATATAAAAACCATTGAGATCCCCACCTTAATCCAAAGATATTATTCCCTCTTAGGTCATGGCGCACCAGATCAGTATGGCATGTAAGTCATGACCCTAAGAGGTCATCCTGACCCCCTTAGAATCAGAAATTGTCAATTATTTTTAAATTATTGATGTTTGATGATCCTATCTCTATTTAATATTTTTTATTAAGTCTCCCGAATGAAATTTGGAGACTTATTGTTTTTGTACAGTTCTTAATACATGTTTTATTATTCTTCGTCTTTTTCTTTTTCTTCTTTTCCGCTCTGAACTTGTTTCTCAGAGATGGCTGAACAAAATAGTACAAAACTCTAGGATATGATAGGCCTGCATATCTAGTTGTGCACCCTGGTTTGATTTTTCTCATTTTGGGTTAGACAACCACTTTTTTATACCCCCGTTCCGAAGGAGAGGGGGTATACTGTTTTACCCTTGTGTGTCTGTCTGTCTGTCCGTCCGTCCGTCCGTCCGTCCGTCCGTCCGTCTATCTGTCTGTCCGTCTGTCTGTCCGTCCGTAACAAAAATTTCTGTCGCATTTATCTCAGCAACTATTTATCGCAGATGCTTGAAATTTTAACACAGTGTTTGTTAAGGCATGCCATATCGTGGGATATATTTTTGTACCAATCGGACGTCAATTTCCTGTTATATGACGACTTTGCTTATTTTTTAACCAAAATTTTCAAACAAATTTTCGTCAAAGATTTCTCAGCAGCTATTTATCGCAGATGCTTGAAATTTTAACACAGTATTTGTATAGGCATGCCATATCGTGTGATATATTTTTGTACCAATCAGACGTCAACTTCCTGTTAAATGACAACTTTGCTTATTTTTTAACCAAATTTTCAAACAAATTTTCGTCAAAGATTTCTCAGCAACTATTTATCACAGATGCTTGGAATTTTAACACAGTGTTTGTTAAGGCATGCCATATCGTGGGATATATTTTTGTACCAATCGGACGTCAACTTATTGTTAAATGACGACTTTGCTTATTTTTTAACCAAAATTTTCAAACAAATTTTCGTCAAAGATTTCTCAGCAGCTATTTATCGCAGATGCTTGAAATTTTAACACACTATTTGTTTCGGCATGCCATATTGTGGGATGTTTTTGTATCAATCAGACGTCAACTTCCTGTTAAATAATGACTTTGTTTATTTTTTGCCAACATTTTCAAACAAATTTTCGTCAAAGATTTCTCAGCAGCTATTTATCGGAGATGCTTTAAATTTTTACACAGTATTTTTTAAGGCATGCCATATCGTGGGATATATTTTTGTACCAATCGGACGTCATCTTCCTGTTAAATGAGTACTTTGTTTATTTTAACCAAAATTTTCAAACAAATTTTCCTCAAAGATTTCTCAGCAGCTATTTATCGCAGATGCTTGAAATTTTAACACACTATTTGTTTAGGCATGTCATATTGTGGGATATATTTCTGTACCAATCGGATGCCAGATTTCTGTTATATGACGACTTTGCTTATTTTTTAACCAAATTTTCAAACAAATTTTCGTCAAAGATTTCTCAGCAACTATTTATCACAGATGCTTGGAATTTTAACACAGTGTTTGTTAAGGCATGCCATATCGTGGGATATATTTTTGTACCAATCGGACGTCAACTTATTGTTAAATGACGACTTTGCTTATTTTTTAACCAAAATTTTCAAACAAATTTTCGTCAAAGATTTCTCAGCAGCTATTTATCGCAGATGCTTGAAATTTTAACACACTATTTGTTTTGGCATGCCATATTGTGGGATATATTTTTGTATCAATCAGACGTCAACTTCCTGTTAAATAATGACTTTGTTTATTTTTTGCCAAAATTTTCAAACAAATTTTCGTCAAAGATTTCTCAGCAGCTATTTATCGGGGATGCTTTAAATTTTTACACAGTATTTTTTAAGGCATGCCATATCGTGGGATATATTTTTGTATCAATCGGACGTCATCTTCCTGTTAAATGAGTACTTTGTTTATTTTAGCCAAAATTTTCAAACAAATTTTCCTCAAAGATTTCTCAGCAGATATTTATCGCAGATGCTTGAAATTTTAACACACTATTTGTTTAGGCATGCCATATTGTGGGATATATTTCTGTACCAATCGGATACCAGCTTTCTGTTAAATGTCGACTTTGCTTATTTTGCATATTCACATCAGAGCGGGGGTATCACTAGTGAGCATTGGCTCACAGATATCTTTTTTTTTTGGGGGGGGGGGTGTCAAAGGGTGTGGGGTCTAACATTGAACCTTGTAGGAAGAATCGTAGACTCTATTGTAAACGGGCAAAGATAATAATATAGGGTTTTCATAATCATATATTGACTGTTACTGGCAATATATAGGGGTTATTAGATCCGACCCCTGGGGTCATCCCAACCCCCTAGGAATTTGAAATTACCATATATCTCAGAAACTGTTATTATCATGACCCCTAAACCATATATATTCATGTTTCTGATGTCAAGGAGCATCAAATGTTATGTAGGTCATGGGCCCTGTGGGTGGTACTGACCCCCTCAAACAGCAAGTCACTTTATATCTTCAAAACAGTTGAGATCCCCACCCTTAAACCATATATATTCTTGTTCCTTGTGTCAAGGGGCATCAAACGGTATGTAGGTCATGGGCCCCAGGGGTGGTCATGACAGCCCTCGAACAAGAAGTGCACGAATATCTAAAAACGGTTGATATCCCCACCCCTTAACCATATATTTTCTTGATCCTTAAAGGGCATCAAAAGGTATGTAGGTAATGGGCCTCAGGGTTAAATTTAATTTTTCAAAACCGTAAGGAACATCAATAGAACAGTTCCTATCATATCCCAAGATATGATGTGTCTATCCATTAAATCATAAAAGGAGTTCTAGGATCTATGTTTTTTTTAAGTCATAAATGTCAATTTTCTGCTACTTTTTGACTCCCTGGATGAAATTTAAATTTTGAAAACCTTACTGCACATCTATAGTACACTCTCTATTATATCCCAAGATATGATGTGTCTATCCATTAAATCATAAGAGGAGCTCTTGGATCTATGGGTTTTTTTTTTAAGTTATAAACGTCTATTTTCTGCTACTATTTGACTCCCTGGACGAAATTAAATTTTTAAAACCTTACTGCACATCTATAGAACAGTCCCTATCATATCCCAAGATATGATGTGTCTATCCATTAAATCATAAGAGGAGCTCTTCGATCTATGTTTTTTTTAAGTGATAAACGTCAATTTTCTGCTACTTTTTGACTCCCTGGATGAAATTTAAATTTTTAAAACCTTATTGCACATCTATACGACAGCCCCAATTATATCCCAAGAGATGACGTAGCTACTCCAAAAGTTGTAAAAGGAGTTCTGGGAACCATACTTTTTTTGCAAAAAAAACGTCATTTTTGTTGCCCACTAATTCCCTTAATAAAGAAAAAAAATTCTGGAACCTCTTCACACCTCAATATGACACCCCCAATCATTTTCTAGATCATTTGGCTACTGCCCAAAAAAATGACGTTTTTGAAACCATTTTTTTTGGTAAAAAAAAACGTCATTTTTTTAGCCATTAAATGACCCCCAGGACAAAATTGAAAATTCCGAAACCTTATTGCGCATCTATAGGATACCCCTAAACATATTCCACAAGATGATTTGTCTACTGTTGAAAATGTAGGAGTAGTTCGAGGAAGAAGGTTTTTTGTGAAAAAACGTCATTTTTTACCAATTATTTGACCCCCAGGACTATCAGAGAATTTTGGAAACCTTTATACAAAACAATATGATACCCCAAAACAAACTCCAAGAGTTCAGTTTGCTGGTTTATAAGATGTAAGAGCAGTTTGAGAAATTAAAACGTGACAGACGGACGGACGGACGGACGGAACAGAATAACAACAATTAGCCCGAACTTTCTTTAGAAAGTGCGGGTATAATTATAACAATAGCTAAAACAATATCGATATCACATGGCACCATCATATGTTTTTTTATTATTTTAATCTATAGCTATTGAACAAAATGGCTACATATTTAGAATTTTTGGTATTGAAATGAAATATTTAAGGAATAAGGAATTATTTTCTATATGGGGTGATAATTTCGGTCGGTGCGCGGTCAAATCCAATAAAGTCCGGATGGCTTTATGATAGATTTGACCACGTTCCGACCGAAATCAACACCTCATAATATTCAAAGAATGATTCCTTATTGCCTATATTAATATTATTTCAATTTTTGACACTTTCAAACAAAATCAAATTAAAGCCACTATTTCTTTTTCATGTAGCACATGCTATGTATTACTACGCAGCACAGCCAATACCTTTTTTCGGTTATGCTATAAGACACGCCCATTTTGTGTCACTCATGTTTATGAAGTTATTGGATTTTAGGGTTCAAAAATGATTCATAATGTTATCACGGACAAAGACAGTTGAAAATGTAAATATACATTGTTCTAATTACACTATTTTATGTCGCTAAACTCCAATTTCCATTTACTCTCCATAATATGTTTTTTGGGCTTGTTATCAGTAGTATTTTGTAGAAGATTTTGTTTTAGTGATATCTTTTAGTTCTCCTTGTAATTTAGAAATTCATGTTTTGTATTCATTTACCCCCCCCCCCCCCCCCGCTTGTATCATTATGTATTTTAGAATGAAAAACGTTTTTCAGTGTTAAACATTCACAAAGATAATTTCTTTTTTATTGGGAGTTGATTTGAATCAACTCCCCTGTGCAGTTACTCTGGCAAACCGAAAGTGAAACAGTGTTTGGACCTAAGCCCAAATCATCACCGCTGACAAGACTTAGATCTTAAAAATAATAGATAAATTCGGTATACTTTATGCTGTACCATTGTTTTTCAAGGAAACGTTTTTATAAATACCTTGAAAATAGTCAGATTTTTTATAGTACGAACAATTTAATTACTTTTTGTAGTCATGTGTATTCCTACGCCAGAGTTCAATATACTCTCGTTCAACCAGACGCTCGGCTGTATCCGTAAATCTCCGACAAGCAGGGAGTCTGGTTGAACAAAACTAGAGTTCAATATTGCAGGGATCCAGACGTGTACAATTTTTAAAAACATTTCGATTATTGATACACAGTTTGATTGAATTAATTCTAACTTTAAATATTACACAACATGATTCATCAGGGGTTTTCTCGAAATTCTTGTCGGAAAAGTTCGAGAATTCATATTATAAAAATTGTGCGTAATTCAAATACAAATTAGAAACTACTTGCCATGCAAAATAACATATCGTTGATTTTAAAATTGATAATAATCGATAAAATCAACTCCTGACAGTACTTCAGTACTTTGATTTTAATATAGTAGCTATTTCAATGAGCGACTTAATACCATTATGATTCACAAGGTAACAACCAGTTTATTCGCCGTGATTCAGCACGCGGCTTTAATAGCAATGAACTGGAATTAGGCCCAATAATTGTATATTCTCAAATATATCTACAAAATACAATGTAAATTTTAAATTTAAATACATATGAAGTATACTTCATCGTACGCACATGTACCTATAAACAAAAAAAATCGTGTTCGAAAGGGTTGATCGCTCTTCGATGACTTGTCTATACCTGATCGGTATAATATATATATACTACAACCAAACAACTACTTATATAGCTGCGCTTAAAGAAGTAGTCCGTAAAACTATAACTTTCAGAAATTTATATAAAGGGCACTTCATTTCTCAAGATAGGTAGTGTTTATCAATTCAGGGTAGACAAATGGATTATAGATACAGTTTACATGTAAAATAAAAACCGGTTTCCTGTCACATTGAAAGCTTTTCACTTGTTTAGATAAATTAACCAGTATTCAAACATACCATGCAGTCATATTCTACGATGGATAATAAAGTTTCGCACTGTTTATTTTTTTATATTCATTATTTATTTGCAGCAACGGTTTCTCCAACTGGTCAAATTGCCATCAGACACGTCATTGGTTATAAAAAAGAGACTGTCATAGTGAGATATCACCCTTCATGCTTTTTTGGATTGGATCACTTTGCACCGAATTTGGTCATTTCATAATATTTAACCAATGCTCTATACCTCAAAAGGTACATAGAAAAAAAATAATAGGTGATTGTTTGGGACAACTTTTACCACTGTACATGTACATTATCTTACAAGGTAAGCAAAATTGGTTTTCATACTGACACACGGATAAGAAACAGATTATCGATGTCGTATAGAACAAATCTAGAAACTTGATTTATTTTAGAGTATATCAAATTGCATTGTTGCATTGAGTATCACGTAGCACGATGATATGATTATATTTAATCTCTTAATTCCAACCATATCAGTCAACTTTTATTATATCTCGTTTTTAATTTTTATTATAATATCGCGATGATTTAGCATGAGAGGGAATTGTGACAATCATTTTTTGTTTCAAAAGAAAAGTTAACAATACATTTCTCGACAATGTAGATTATCGAATTAAATCTCTGTTTGAGTGGATAGCCTCCAATAGCCATACACACTGGTAATTTGAGAATGATTTCCAAACCATTTATATACTTGTTTTATTATTTTTCATTTACCGTATCAAATTTAACTCTTATAATTAATGTAAGTAAGAGAACAATATAAAACCTATCGAAAAACGGAAATATTTCGTAGCAAATTCAGAAATCATGTTAATGTTTCTTATCTGTTCATCACCTTTATAAGGAAAGCTATATACCATAACTAGAATTCAGTGCATTTCAACATGGCGTACTTACTGATATTGTCACTGCTTTCTCTGTGTGTTATTTGGAGTCCTGCTACAGCAAACCAAGGTGATGGTGGCGTGGACAAGATGGAGGACCGCTTTAGAACGATGGAGAGGAAAATAAACCAATACATGGAAGAAAATGGTCGCCTGAAGACGATGGAAAAAAAACTTTACCAATACATGGAGAAACTTGACCGCCTAAAGACAATGGAAAGGAAACTTAACCAATACATGGACGAACATGGTCACCTCTTACAACAGAATCAAGAACTACAGAGACGGGTCTCTGAGACTGAGAAAAAGAATGAAGAGTTGACGACAAAGATAGGTACTCTTAAGGAAACTGTTAAGAAAATACAACAAAGCAATGCCAAATGTCAAATGGATGTAAAGCAACTATCTAAATTCTTTGGAGAACATTCGTATAGTTTCACTGAAAATTCTCAAAAACTGAATGAAACTACCAAACTAGATAGTGACGGGCTTCTTTCCATCTCGACAAGTAATCCCATTCATAAAAGAATCGGTAAGGCTGATATTTAGATTTATACATTTAAACATACCAGTGTTACACTAGATACGAGGATTTTACAGCTCAATATTTCATGTCATGTCATTTAATTCTAGCAACGGTTGCTCCAGCTGATCAAGTCGCATTCTATACCTATCTATCAGCAAGCACCGCAGCCAACCTCCCTTCCAAACACATATTAGTTTTTGACCACGTTGTATTGAACAAAGGTCAAGGGTATCACCAGGACGACGGTATCTTTATTGTTCCAAGCCACGGCGTCTATGTATTTGCCTGGACTGTTGGTGTCCAATACCATGGATGGACACCTTTAGAAATAGTGGTCAACGGAGTTGTATTTGGATCCACTTTTGTAAACGGTGGTGCTGATGATTGGGACTTCAGCACTGGGATTGTTGTAGTAGAGATACATACCGGGGACCATGTCTACATCCGTATGGCAGAAACAGGACGAGAGTTAGTACACAGCAACTGGAGAGGAAGAACATCTTTCTCGGGATGATGGAAACTGTTCTAGTAATTATATTGATTAAAAAATAAGCACATTATTTTATTTGTAGTTATTAAAAAAAACTTTGAAAATTTATTGATATTTAGTATTTCACTTCACCAAACCAAATAGTGTATAAAATTTATAAAAAGAAAAAAAAATGAGTTTAATTCATGTATGAAAAGTGTCAAACCATGTTTTCAGCCCATGGCACGCTTTTCTGCATTTTAAATGAGTTTTTTTTATTTGGAGGTCACAAAATATATCCTTGTAATTTTTAAAGGAAATATATATTCTATTTGATGGTTTTAATCACGAGAAAAATGCTATGCATACCTTTGTAATATAACTCATACTGAATGAATTCATGTGTTAATAAATGTCAAAATGCTAAAGAAGTTCAATTAAAAAATAAGGAATGCAGGACTATGAGTGATGATCTTGATCGCTCTACGTTGTGTTACTATATAAGCAAGCTCAATTGATTTATGTACTGACACACTGATAAGAAACAGATTGTCAATGTCGTGTAGAACAATTCTAGAAACTTGGTACATTTTAGACTATATTATATAATTGCATTGTTGCAAAATGGCACGATTGTGTGTTTATATTTTATATCTTGTCACCAAATCAATCAAATTTTGAAATTGCTACTTTTGAATTGCCATCATAATATCACAATGTTTAAGTGTAAGAGTAAGTAATAAATATCATGTTTTGCAACAAAGGCAAAAATATACGGACACTTTTGAATATTGAATAAAATATCTCAGCGAGCATAAAACTTCAAATTATATTAATAATAGATCATGGGAGGGTCAGACATTGTGCTCTGTTCCAAGATATCCTTGATTCACATTTTCTTCAGTTATATACTCATATCTATAAATCAAAACAATGTTCATTTAAAAGTATGAAACATTTCAAAGATTTATCTTTTGAAACGCTCTTTCCAGCTAATTATCTGGCTTTAATACATGGCTAAAAGGTATTATGTCTACGGAGATTTTGCTTTGCAACAGACCCGGATAATGTAGAAAAATTGTGCGAGGCATTTCCAGTGAGTTCCGAATGAAGAAAAGATGTCAACATTAAACTTTCCAATTATTAATCTTCTTTCGTTCCTTTGAACTTTTTTGAATTCGACCTAATAAGCTGCATAAGTATCTTGGGACAGACTGTAGCCTTTTAGATTTTTAAAAATAAATGTATTTCAATTACTAACATATTTAATATGAAGTACTAATATCGACTATATAACAGATTCAAAGCAATGATTCCTTCCAGTTGTTTGTCAAACAGAATATGCCACTCAGATATAATATCATAAAAAGCTTTCCTCCAAAATAATCATCTGACTTTTTTATTTATAAAAAAAGTATGCTGCCCGATTAAACAGGTTTAAATCCAAAAATAGACACACAAATCAAATGTAATCACAGGGAAAGTCTCAAAATTAAAAACATCATACTATCCTGAATTCATGATTATTGATAAAAAATATTTGTTAACTGTTTTTAGAATTTAAAACACATACATAACACTATTGTGAAAACAATTGTTTTTTAGCCTATTGCAGTACCTTTATTTCTTCGAAGTTTATGAGCAAAGATCATAACGTGTAAAAATATTTGGAAATAAGATTTTTTTATATTACATTTGAAGTAATTAAAATAAGAAAATTCGTTGACTTCACACGTATGTGTCCTATTCCTTATCAGTGATTTCTGCAAGTAAGTGCATGAAGATATCATATACTACTAGAATTTGAACTTTGGTTGAACATGGCGTCTTTCCTGATACTGTCAGTGTTTTCTCTTTGTCTTTTTCCACGTCCTGCAGCTACAGCCTCACAAGGTGATGATCGTGTGGACAAAATAGAGGACCGACTGTGGAAGCTGGAGGGGAAACTTAATCAATACATAGAGGAAAATGGTCACCTGAAGAAGATGGAAAGGAAACTAAACCAATACATGGAGGAACATGGCCGCCTCCAACAACAGAATCAAGAGCTACAAAGATGGGTCTCTAAGACTGAGAAAAAGAATGGCGAGTTGACAATCAAGATAAGTTCTCTTGAGGAAAAAGTCAAGGAGATTCAGCAGAGTAATGACAAATGTCAGATTGACATAAAACAGTTATCTACAATTATTGAGGATAATTCTGATAGTTTCATTTTCAATAACGATCAAATGAATGGATCAACCCCATCGAATAGCAACGAAGTGAAATCGTTCTCATCGCATACTTATATCCGAAAAAGAATTGGTAGGACTGTATTTAATGTATCTATTATTATTATCAATGATATGAAATATAAGAATCTTTTACATTTTGAAAACACTTTACTTATGAATTAACCTTTTACCTTAGTTCCAGCAACGGTTGCTTCCACCGAGCAAGTAGCTTTCTACGCCTATATGTCTACAAACACGCAAGCAAATCTTCGGCAACATCACACACTGATATATGACGTGGTAAAAATCAACAAAGGTCAAGGTTATCACCAGGACGACGGTATCTTTACTGTCCCAAGTTCGGGTGTCTATGTGTTTGCATGGACTGTGGCTATTCAAACTCACGGATGGGCGAGTGTGGAAATAGTAGTCAACGGGGTAGTTTTCGGGTCCACATTTGCAGATGGTACTCTTAGTGATTGGGAGCATGGTTCTGGGATCGTCGTGGTCGAGACGCATACTGGGGACCACGTCTACGTACGCATGCAAGAAAACGGGAATGGAGTAGTTAACAGCAATGCAAGGGGAAGAACGTCCTTTTCGGGATGGAAACTGTTCTAATATGATGTAAACTAAGAAATATATATGGTTTATTAAACACACAAGTCTTACATCCTTTTTATAACAGGTTAAATTTTTTTCTTTGAAATAAGAAAAAGTGCAATGTGGTTTTTTTTTTAAATTCTGAAACGACGCGGTTATAGTGTGACATAACCAGCATTTTCAGGCGGGTATATCGTGTAATAAGTATAGCCGCATAGATAATACTTGATCAGCATCATGCAAACTTAATTAAAATTAACAGACGAATAATGCAAATATCAGGAAAAAAACATTGTTATAAATGTTGCTTTTATTAATAATCTATTCTATTACGAGTCAATACACGGAGAAAATCGGAATGACTGGAAATATTGAAAGACGTACATGTACAGGCTCGACTCCTCATCAGGTTTTCGACTTCGATCATAATTTTATCAAGAATATCTGGTTCTTCATAAAATGATATAAAAATATATCAATATTTGATGCACACGTTTACACAGTTTTGGAGATGCGGTGTGAATGTAAGGAGACCAACCAGTCTCTATTATCGGTCATCATTTCAGTTTTAAAATTCGATACTGACTAATCAATAAAACACATGCAAACTGCAAACTGTTCACTGCGTTTTATACCACTGGTATTTTTTTTAAATGAATGAACAGAAGATTTTTTTTAATGTACATTCAATGAAACACTTTGTTTAGTGCGTACAAATGGTCTAAATGGTTTTTTTTATTTTAATCAACAGCATTTAATTTTTATTTTTTTATTTTTAACACACTTAAATTAACCATGACTTGGAATACCATTTATATCATTTCACTCAAATTTTCCAGCTACTTATATAGAACAACGTCTATTTGTTCTAATTTTAAGGGTTATTCGAGCGCCAACAGTTTCTAATGTAGTAATGAACATAAACACAATTCGGAAATTTTAGTTCACGACCGAGCAAGTTTTATTTTTAGTGCACTTCTCAAATCTCGCGAAGGTTCGAGACTTCAGAAAAACCGGCATTATTGCTTCATCATAAACACAACAACTCAGAAAAAATGACGGGGACTGTCCGAATGGTGACTGAGGATTCACAGTTCCAACCGGAACTAGCGAACGCCGGGACGAAGCTCGTGGTTGTGGACTATTACGCCACATGGTGAGTTTAAGACCCCCCCCCCCCGCTGAACATCAAACATCACAAAACATAGTACAAACATAGTACACTGCACTTTCCGTTATAAAGGGATTGATTCGGTTTCTGTATCATATAATTTTATATCAAAAAAATATATCAAAAGCGTCTCTCAATTATAAATGAACACAATATCTTAGGCGTATGTGTGATGTGGTATTAGATGAAGAGGAAATTCGAATTTCGACGTGTACAACATGATACAAATTATTCAAAGTATAATTACGGTTATGAGGATATACAAACCAAATTTTTTGTGTGACTGCATAGGCTACACAGCTACATTAAAGTTTTGGTTTTTGTATCCTCATTACCGTAATTATACTTTGAATCTCTAATTTACTTACAATATACACTGTGAGTCATAGTTTTGATTGATTTTGATAGATATTCGGCCAAGTTTGGTATTTCGACAGGCACTCTTCATGCTTTTATTCCGTGAATCTTGGGACAGTCCTTCATTATTTATGTCTATCTTCTGTCCCAAGATATCCTGGCTTCAGATTTTGCTTGATAACTCGATATTGTGGCTAAAAAAATCAGTGTACGAACTACGGAGATTTGGTAAGGCAACAGACATTAAAAATACTTGGATGGTTAACAGAAAATCAGCCATTTCAGTCACTTGTTGTAGTTACATTTCTGCATCCTTGCTAGTTAAGGGTTTTCGGTCCGCCTTGCTCCCCATAAACCCTTGGCAGATCTCATTATGAGAACTCTGTGATTGGGTGGCCCTATCTAGCAAGTCTTTTAAAGTTTATATATAAGCACTTGTTAACAACGCTGCAATCGGATCAGCTACTCGCAGCTGCAACCAATCATTAAACAGAGCTTGTTGCTGAGTTTTCGTAATGAGATCTGCCAAGGGTTTATGGAGAGCGAAATGGACCTAAAACCCTTGGCTATAGAGGATGTATTTCTGCCCACAATTTAACAGCTTAGTAATTATTCTGACTGCTGTATACTGTCTCAAGATATCCCTGCAGATGTCTCAAGATACCCCTGCAGATGTCTCAAGATATCCCTGCAGATGTCTCAAGATATCTTCGAGAACATTTTGCTTAATTGCACAATATTTAAATATTCCTTGGAATTCAAAAATAGTTCATACAATATTATGTAAAAATACTGTGGAATCATTATATTTCATGGTGGCTCAATTTTCGTGGAATTCGTGGGTACCTCTCATCAACGAATTAACATCCCCCACAAATTAATAAAGTCATATTCCTTTTGTATGTATACGAAAATACACGAAATCACGTCCCCACGAACCTGTAAAATTTAAGCAATCCACGAAAATTGGCCCCCACGAATTTTAATGATTCCACAGTACCAACATTTCTCCTTTGAAATGCCACCTGTCAGGTGTCAATACACAGCTTAAAATAAAAAGTGTACACAACTAGATCTCTATTGGGATTTTGTATAGGAACAGATTTGAAAACATTAAATAATAGTGCATTTCGAGTGACTTCTGATTGGCTTGAGTATGTATAAATGTGTCTAAAACTGTGCAAATAACAAATTATATTTTATTGACTTTGTGTCTTTTCCTGTTTAGGTGTGGACCCTGTCGTAGAATTGCCCCTGTGTATGGGGAGCTGAGCCTTAAGTACCCCAATGTTGTTTTCTTGAAAGTCGATGTGGACCAGTGTCAGGTAAATCAAATTCATGGGTCAGTATAAGGAGAGAACAAATATGTGAAAAGAGAGAGAGAGGAGAGAGAGAGAGAGAGAGAGAGAGAGAGAGAGAGAGAGAGAATAAAGGTGTAGAGATAAACAACAAGTATTTGTAGAAAGATAGAACATGTGTATTATGTATCAAATAAAGAGATAAACAGCAAATATGTGTAGAGAGATAGAACACACATGTGTATTAATGAGAATGACAAGAAAAATCGAGGGATATACAGCAAATATGAGTAAAAAATAAAGAGATAATGTAAGTAAGGAGAAAGAGAGAACAAATATAAGGACAGAGTTTGGTACAGAGAGGAGAGAGAGATTTGTACAGAGGAGAGAGAGATTTGTGCAGAGAGACAACAAATACCGGTATACGAAGGAAAAAACATCAGACATTGCGGTGTCCTGTATGCGTGGTATAAACTGGTTTATTTTAAGTAAACAATTGCCATGTCAGCTCTTTTACATGCTGTTTGACAAAAACATGAAAAAGAAATTTATATATATTTTCTCAAATTCATTTATCATGGCAGCCAGCAGCAACAATTACATTAATTGAGCACATTGAGAGAATTTATAATTTTAGTTAATAACGACGAATCTTTTACTTTCTATCAATTGACACAGGAAACAGCTCAAAGTCAAGGAGTCACAGCTATGCCTACTTTCATTTTCTACAAAAACAAAGTGAAAGTAGACGAGATGAAGGGGGCCGATGCTGCTGCTCTGGAGGAGAAGATCAAGCGCCTGATGGGTGATGGAGAGGAGGGAGCAGATGAGGTCACGGTGAAGGGGCATGTAAGTGTGATTACATTACATTACATATTACACTCCATTACAATCATTACATCATATACATTACATCTAATGGGAGGTGAAGAGAAGGAGTCATTGTCTCAGCAAAGGGCCACATACACATGATTACATTACATAGCATTACAGAGCAAATATATAATTACGCATGGTAAAGTCTTTACATTATGTCTGAGTGGAGATATAAAGGACGGGACAGTTGAAGACATTGTTAACAGTTAGTGTAAATACTTGTACAGGGGTTGAAATATTCCAGGAAAACTCACTAGCCCAGGGGCTACTAGTCAGTAAAAAATTACTAGCCCAAAGTTCAAATCAGCTAGCCCAACCATTTTAAGATGCAAAATAAAAATACATGTATAACACAATTACTGCTGTTTATTTTATTTTGAAATGAATTCTTCTCAGAGACAACACATTTTATGTTCAAACTTTTTTCATATCATAATACAGTTCATATCATAATACAGTTCTGAGTTCTGATTTGCTAGCCCGATGGACTATCAGTTGGTAAAAATGAGCATGCCCGAGTTTTAAACTGACTAGCCCCGGGCGTCGGGCTACCATATATTTCAACCCCTGCTTGTAATTACATCATGTAACTTGGTGGGGGGGGGGATGGGGGTTAACATTGAAACAGTCAGGCATATACAATTACGGTAATTATAAGGGGCTACTGCTAACTGATCATCCGATCATAACTTATACACATTATATAATATTGTTCATTTTAATCATAACAGTGCCAGTAAATGTATGACATAAAGTTGGCTATTGGCTATAAATGAACCAAAAATCATATAAACATAATGCAGTTTAATCTTTGACAGAGTTTCGAAGTTTTTACTGACTTTATTATGTTAAAATTTTGATTGAGTTTGTCAAGACAAAATTTATACTAAGTTTACTGAGATTGATACTTGACTTGTTTTGGTTTTTAGTTTTGGCTAAGTTTGCCAAATTAAATTTTGAGTTTGCTGAGTTTATCTTTGACTAAGTTTGATGTATTTAATTTTTTGAGCAACTTTGTAAAATTAGATCTCTAGGTTTGTCAAATTGAATTATTTTCTGAATTTGATCTCCAACTGAGTTTGTTCTTTAACTCTGAGTGTGCTGAGATTGATCTTTTACTCACTTGACAGATGGACCTAGCCTCAATGATCAACAAGTCTGGCTGTGAGTGTCTGAACGAGTCAGACGAACACACACTGAGTCACGCACTCACCACAAAGGGAGGCTACCTGGAGTCCGACTGTGATGAGCAGGTAACTACCCACTGCCGGTACTGTAAACAATTATACATACTGCCTGTACTGTAAACAATTATACATACTGCCTGTACTGTAATTACTTACACATATTTGTTTTGGCTGTGTATTCTTTTAGGCATTTTTGGTCAAAACCATCTTTTGCTCAATCAAGTACATTTCTTTAAACTGTAAACAAATACATTGCTAAATGCTCATTTTTAATTGATTTCTTGTATAAAATCAGATATGTGCAGAATTAATATAGGTTAATGTCTTGAAAATCAGACTAAATATTGTACTTACTAAACATATACATTTACAGTATCTTCTCTCTCTCTCTCTCTCTCTCTCTCTCTCTCTCTCTCTGTTTTTCTCATATAGTTGACTAGAAATATGATTTTGATATTGATTACATACAGATGTCATTACCCATTTGTTGTCAATTTTCTCCTATTAATAACAGTAATTTCATCTTTTGCTTTCTTTTGTTTTTTCATCTCCTAGACTCTTTTGGGATCATTATTTTCAGTACTCTCTAAATATTGATTTATAAGTTTAATTTGTAAATAAATAGATTTTGTAATTGAAGTTCAACTTCTGCTTTCAGTTACTTATCAGTGTGGAGTTTACACAGAGTGTAAAGTTACATTCCCTGAAGCTTTACGCCCCAGAAGGTAAAGTGTAAATTGTAATTGTAAACCTCATCACAATCCATATGAAACATATTTGAAGAGGAAATGAAAAATGTTTTAGTTTCGAATGCAATATGAAGCTGGCATTCAAAGGACCGATGAATCTCTGTAACATTATCTCATTTAAAAGAATTAACACATCTTTATTGATTGAAAAAAACATATCCATCAATTTAGAAAGTAACATCATACATTTATAGAATTTACAATGATAGACATTCAAAATAATAAGATACATGCATTACACAAATTTCTAGCTTGCTATTAAAATATTAACTATTTTCACCAAACCTTGAAAAAGAAAATATTTCATCTACATGTAATGTAAAAAAACCCAGAAAAAACATTGTAATTTTTTTTTAAAGAGAACGGGCCAAAGATGGTGAAGATCTTCCAGAACGTTCCCCGAGCCCTGGACTTTGATCAGGCGGAGAGTAACGAGGCAGTACAAATACTAGAGTAAGCTCCCCTTGTGTACAAATACTAGAGTAAGCTGCCCTTGTGTACAAATACTAGAGTAAACTCCCTTTGTGTACAAAAACTAAAGTAAGCTTCCTTTTTGTATAAATACAAGAGTGAGCTCCCTTTGTGTATACAAGAGTTATCATCCTTTGTGTACAGCTCCCTTTTTGTACAAATACTAGAGTGAGCTCTCTGTAAGAGTCCTTTGATTTCTTTTTAACTGATGGCTTAGTGTGTATTCTGTTTAAATGAAAAACGTGTTTTAAAACACTTTTGAACTAGCAGCCAGGTGTATTATTGTGCATATCCCCTTAACAGCTTGAAATTATATTGAATTTTTCTTTTTTCTTTTTTTTTTGGAAAAACCCATACCATTCCAAGGAAGACAGTAAATAATGTGAATTATGAAGATTTGATTTTTATAGGATACTATTTGACACTTAGTTAAAATTTGGGGCAGATATTTTACAATATGTAGTCCTAATAATTAATTCAGGTTTCAAGTATGGAACTACAATTGTTACATCAATATGCAGATAGAAAATTGGGAATAGTTTTCTTGACTCCCATTTTCTTTTAATGCATCATCAATCAAGAAGGAAAAATTAAAAGAAATAGAAATGTCTTTATAAAACTCCTAATATATAAATAGTGCCTGTTTGGGAGGGTAACAGTTGAAATTGACACCCTGAGGAAACCATTGTCAACCGACGCAAAGCAATGGTTTTCAAGGGGTGTCAATTTCAGCTGTTATCCTCCCAAACAGGCACTATTTATTTTATTATACTGAATGACTTAATTTTAGAGAATTTTTAGATTGCTTTTATATAGAGATGACGTGAATTCTACGGCGAACCGTACGCGCATAATTTACGCGCATGTAACAATTCGTTGTGTTACCTGTTGCTAAGTGTGTTGCTAGCGATAAGGGTAATAGAACGGATTATCAACTGCGTCTGAACCAATCAGATTTCAGTATTTAACATGAAAGTATAATAAATAATAAATACTAACTTAAAGCTGATCACTGCTCATAAATAAGCACTGTCCGCCATATTTTTCTTTTATCACTGCTATCCCTACAACCTCTTTACAAGCCACAGACTTCTTAGCAGTGTAAGATATTTCGATGAAGAGGTCACAGTTGTGTTGACATACATCTTGCCTCACCATGTTACTCGGTCGCAATGAAATTATCAAATTGTATGCACTTTTTTCAAGCCAGGAGAATACTAACATCAAATAAACAGGTCCATGCATTATTTACAAACAGAATTTGCATTTAGAATAAGAAATAAACGCATAAATCCAGAGACCACGAAAGGAATACTACACGTCCTGGGCTTAAAGACGGTGCCTATTTATAAACAGTGTTCAGCTTGAAAGCTCTGGGTTTTATTCAAATTCTGAAGGTCTGGTATTTCTCTAATGGTATTTAAAGTGTGTCAAGAAAGATAACTCTTCATTTCTTCTGTCTTTTTAGACTAACCCCAGCTGACTTGAAGGAGGGCACCCTAATCCCACTACGTTATGTCAAGTTCCAGAACGTCGGAAATGTCACCGTAAGTCAACAACAAAAACCAGGAGCCTTTCTTGATTTTGTATACCCCCCCCCCCCTCCTCCAAAACACCCCTCCTTTCAATCAATTAAACAGTAGGATTTTATTTTTTTTTTTTTTTTTTTTTTTTGTGAGTGAATATTTTATTGGCTCAACAATTATGGTACATATATTTTTAGAACATAATTCAAAACGTTTCACAATAGAATAAATGATAAATAGCATGGAAACAGATCAATATACTAGTACTTTGGACATGGAGCTAAAATATTAACATGGATCTAAAATATACATGCATCTTATAGTTTTTAACATGGTAGAAAGCATTGATCAGCAGTAGAATGCTTCCTGTGCTGTATTGAACTGGATATCAAGGAAGGGAGAATTGCTTAAAGAATGGGTAAAACACATCAGCCGGTTAATATATAGATTTTTCTGGAGTGATCACTTGTTGTATTATATTAAATGTGTTGTTGGTGGTTGATACTGAGAATGAAGGGAGTGACCAATGCAGGCAATACTGCTGGTTTTTTATAGCAATGGTCGCTACATGTTATTCTCAGCACTTTCAAGGTTGTATGGGACATACCTTCTATAGAAGTGAAAAATAAAATCAAGGATATTTTTTTTATTTTTTTCATTCTCAAAGTTTTTACCTATCGGCATATTACAATAGTTAGAGCGCTATCTATGAATCTATAAGCTATCAATCTGTTGAGACCTTTATAATTTTTTACTTTTCGGAAAAAAAAAATTAAAACATGTAAAAATGGGCTTGGTCATATCCAATAACGTCGAAAGAGGTCTATGATAGGTTTGATCATGCCCTGATCATAATTATCATTTCATAATGATAGCGTGATTCCTTTCTACCTATATACATATTTATATACCGTTAATTTTAAGCAATTGTACCATTATATACTAAATTATTGACATTATACATTGTATAATTATTCTAACCCTGCTCGAGTCCCATACTAAGTCATTTGACAATATATCTACATTAAACATTTGACTTGTAGTATAATCACAAAGACACTAGGGAAGGTAAAGAAAATGTTGATAGCTGTTTATTGTCTGTTTTGAATCAGGTGTTCATCAAGGACAACCAGACCGGGGCGGAGACTACACAGATTGATTATATAGGATTCGTAGGATCACCGCTAGACACCACCAATATGTCGGAATTCAAACGGGTAAGTCACCTCCAACCTCTCACCATACTTAAACATTAAAAATTTTACAAAGGCAACAGAATCAGGGAGGCTAAAGAACTCCCCCCCCCCCCCCTCACACACACACACACTTTTTTGGTAATAAGACATAACCATTAGGACAACTTCTGATTTCTTTTTCTTTTTTTCTTTTTTGCTTGTCAAAATTTCTGATAAGTCTAGTCCCCCCCCCACACACACATCCAATTTTGCTTCTGAGGCCACTGATTTTACCAAAAGTTTCAACAAGCATAGACAATACAATGTAATAACAAAATTTTTTTACATATTTTAATATGATGTTGCATAAAATTTTGCAAAAAATCTATATAGAATATTACAATTGTGTTATTCTTTACAATTCGCAATAAAAGTGAGATAACTCTCACTTGTTATAATGAATTACAAAAAGTCCAGATAAATTTTGACAATTTCAAACTGATTGCAGCACCACCTATATAATTATCTACTGTTTTTGCCAAACCTGAATATTGTTGAAATGTCTTTATATTAAAGATATAATTATATGATATATAAGATTTTGTAAATTGTTTTGATAATACCCAGTGCAAGTCATTGTCAAATGTGCATAAATTAATAAGCTTGTAATGAAGAATTTTTTCACCATATAATTTCATTAAAGCACATAATTATTTCATTTCTAGTTTAAAGAGACTTAACATTTATATCATATGGACTCAAACTTAAAAATTCTATTTACATCACATGATTTTAAAAGACAGCAGTTGTCAATGGAATTGGAATTTTATAGAAAAAAGAAGTAGTGAAAATAATTCATACACAAAAAAAGTGTCTAAGCTCTAATTGATAAGAACTTCCTACATGTACACTTGGTATGTCATAATGACCTCGGAACATTGTGTTACATATAATTGAGGCACCTGATGAAGAAGGGAAATGAAAATACTCAGGGGTTCTAGATAATGAAATATTGCTATGATTTAATAATGATACAAGTAGATTTAACAATATTTTCTCTTACAAGATATATGTAGTTCACACTTGTGTATTGTCTCTATCTGAATTGATCCTGTTTTAGCAAAATGATTTGAAATCCATTTAAGGTGGTACATATGTATGGGACATTTGTCAATATTAATGTGGAATAAAGTACATTATAATTAGAATAATTTCACAGGTTTAGAATTTTCAAATTTTGCAATATTTCACCAAAAATATGTTTTAAAAAATTTTGTAAAGGTAAAGATATTTAAATCCCCAGTTGGAATAGAACTCATGACTTTCAGATTCGTTGTGAACCCTCTTACCCACTGCGCTAAGCTGATACATGCTAATTTTGGGGGGAAAAAACTATAATTTTTAAAAAGATTACACCTGAATTTATTGTTTTAATATTTTGATAAATAGTATGTCATAACATGTAGGTGTCCCATACCACCTTCATGAACAATTCTTGTGTATTGTAAAATAATCACAGACAATTTCGTGATGACTATTTGACTTCGGATTTCTTTTACAGGTTGCTGGTAAAAAGGGAGAGAGTCACTGACACAGAGGAAATCCTAGGTTACAGAATTACGGTGGGACATTTATACTGATGGGGGAGGGGCAGATTCTGTGGCGGGGGCGGGTCGTACATCAACAGGAGGATATGGCATTCAACAACACTGAGATATTCATGTAGTTGTGCTTCAAGTGGCTAAATATTTTTTACATGTACTCTACAAACAAGACAGCACATACACTGTTTTGGGTTGGAGTTTCGAAGTTTTCCCATCATGCAATTGTTTTGTATGAAATTATGTCATGCCTTTGGAAAATGCCATACTGTTCATTTGTTCAATTGTACAGCCATCCTCGGTTTGTATACACATTAATTTGATTTTATTTCTTGACTTTGTTTCTTGAATGGGTTATAAGCTGTATATTGTGTACATCTGTATAAGGGTTAGGTAAAACTAACTTACAAAAGTAAGAATTACATGCATGCCTTGTCAGTAAATGTGATGTTCAAACAAACATGGCTTTTCTAAAGTTGTGCAATTCTTAATGTTCTGTTCTTGATGTGCAAATGAGAATTTAAATTATTTTAATAAACACTTGAAAAAAATTTTTTTGCTGAATGAATTTGTTTTATTTTTCCATATTAAAAGAAGGCAGGACGTTGATCACGTGACTTTTGTTACTATAGAATATATATAGCAATACATGTAGGTAATAATGTGGATGTCAGGTTGATTGAATCGTTTATATAATTTATAGATAAGGTGATGAAAACATCTCCATTTTTTTCCAGTTTAATACATGTATAATTTAATGGGTTGTATCAAGAAAAGTTCCCCATCTAAATTTAAATGGAGAACTTTTCTTGATACAACCCATTGGATGAGGAATTTTAACTTTAGAAAGTTAGGTGGTGAAAAATCATGCGATTGATACAATCATAGATATATTCTAAATAATATTCTATTACCTATTGGAATTATTTATAAACATTGTCACACAAATTCACAGTTCCAGAACAATGGGTAGGGGTGATTCCTATATGTAGTACTTCCGTTGAATAACAAGAAATTGGCCACAAGTTTTCATATGTTATGCCTACTAAGGTTGATATATAATATTTTAAAGAAAATTTCAGTGAACAAAGTTTACGTGCTTTAACATTTTATTCAAATTTAGAATAAAAAAACTCTAAAATTTGAATTCAATTTGTTGAATTTATCATTATTTTTTTTAATTTGATATTGCTGTGTGAATAGACCAATATTGTATTTTTCATTTCTGCTTTTAAAAATATTGAATAAAATTTGATAAAAAATTCTATCAAATTGATTTACTATTTCGGAAAATTAGAATCATCAAAGAAAAAAAAAATCATAATGCCGGAAAAGGGGCGTAATTCATATCAAACTCATATCAAACTATCTTCCGAAAATGGCCACGAAAATAATATATTTTGTAGAGGACACCTTAAGGTGGAATAACACATCATCACAAAATGGCTGACCGCTGATTGAAACGACATTTCGTTTTATTAAAAGGATTTTATTCACTAAAACATGTAATTTATAGCCGAGTGGTTAAAGTGTCGGACTTTTGATCCTACATCCCGAGTTCGAATCCCGTAGGGGGTTTTACTTACTGGAATAATTATTTTAGATATTCTTTTCTTATCTCCAAACTGCCAATTTTTCGCTTATTTGACATTTGTACAGTTTTCTTTATCATTATATCTTTCATTATCAAAGCATTTCCTGTTAATTTGAGTGACTTTTTCCAGATGTGTTATTCCACTTTCATGATAAAGTGTGAAAGAAAGTTAAAAAAAATGTGATTGACAGATAATTTCACACTGCAGCGTCCTGATTAGATATACCAAGGCTGGTTACATTGTGGGTTTATTTTGTGAATTTGAACCATTCTGACTCGAACACGTTTAATACATGGTTACAGATTAGGAAGTAATTGTAAATATTGTCTTGATGTTATAAAGATGGTTACTCTGGATCTAGATTATGTTCACTTCTATGCTTGGATAAAAAGGGGGAGGTGGTCCACACGTAGCCACACACTCCGAAAAACTCAAACTTATATAATTCCCATGGTAAAACTACCCCGAAAAAAGCATCGGACCCCCTCTCCCCCACTCCCGGTAAACGATTACTCTTCCTGCCCCTTTCGAAAAAAAATTTGGACCCCTGCATGTCGGCTTGGGGTAAAATGCTGACGATGGACCCTCCACTTTGGAGGGTCCATAGTGGAGGGGGTGGAGCTTGGTGTGTCAGTCTTAATTCAGAGTCTGTTTGATCTGTCATACCAATTATGTTATCAGAAAGAGAATGGGGCACATTGTTTTATTTATATGACTTTTAAACGCAAGAACATAAAACTCTCCCTTAATTGACGATAATGAATGGTGCCGCTTTCATTTAGGTGCTAGATTTTTTAACAGTACATATTGTTCATTAGTTCTACACAAGATGTATGTAGTAAAAATATTACAGGTGCATTATATTGCATTATTATTACCGGTATTATGGACAAAATGTTTAAAATTTATAACAGCTTATGAATTTTATTCTACAAAAGTGTAAGTCTTGTAAAAATCTCCGACAACAAACCGAATTGTTAATACGTATTTTGCAACGCAGCTGACATTCTTGATCACTTGGAATTCGGACTCAGATATTTCCGATAATCATATTGTTTGAGAACAAGATCATTGGGTGGTTTTCTTAATTCGTCTGTAATTAATTGTCCACATCCATGGCATTTTTTTTACTATATTAATTTTTTAACATTTGTTAATCAGGGAAAAAAAATAATCTCTCAACGTTGAGGTGTGTTAACTTCCTGTTCACAGTCTCATTGGATTCAGAATAATTGTTACACAAACATAGAGTAATTTATGTATCCTGATAAAGTTTATTTGAAGTAGCCAAATTCAGTAAATGTTAGGACCTCCCTTTCCTTTTTTTTATTTCTAATAAACAACCCATATGTTTTAGCTATTAGGTGCATGATGAAATTGGAATGGCAGATCAAACAGACTCTAAATTAAGATTGACACACCAAGCTCCACCCCCTCCACTATGGACCCTCCAAAGTGGAGGGTCCATCGTCAGCATTTTACCCCAAGCCCTGCATGTCTTGAGATAGTCAGGGGTTTAAGTGTATATTTAGGGCAAATATATTTCAAATGGAGGGGAAGGGGCTCCAACTTTCCCGTATAAATACTTAGGGTCTTTCACACTTCACGTATACAAACCACAGACACTTGAGAAATGGTTGAGGCGTGGTGCCCCCCCCCCCCCTTACTCATTTAATTAAAGATCTGAGGCCGAGACACTGATTTAATTTCTTTCTTTGAAAACGTTCAACATTTTAATTTGCTAATTATATTTATTTATAGAAAATAAACCTTTTTTGACTTTATATCAGTATATCGTACGTTATACGTACGTTCCACAGTCTAATTATATACATATATCTTAATTCAAATGCACATAAATTATTACCCGTTTACTTAATAAAACACGAAACTTACAATTGATCACAATAGAGAATATATGGTGTAAATGGGCCACTTATAGAACAATATATGTACCAATATTTATCTTTTGATCTTACTTTGTTAAATTAAAATTTTACTTAATTCGAATATTCCCAAATTAGAAATTAAAGAGCTGTTTATCGGAGAACTACTTTATTCCTTTTCCAATTCACAAGCGGTTCTGCAGGTCTTCTGAAGCAGACTGAATTAGAATGTATGGCTGGTGCGTACATACACTTGCCGCATCATTTAATCGATTGCGTGAGAGAGAGAGGAAAAAAAATGTATATTAATAGCGCCAAATGACCCCAGAAAATATCTGTGTCCCAAAACAGACGATTCCAATCGGGAGCGAGGGGGAATTTCCTAGTGACCTATATTTAACGCGAGGTCAATGACTCTTGCTGGGGCGCAGTGACACAGTATTGACCCAGTTTTAACAGGGCAACGTTCTACGCTGAACTACTTTGACCTTAAAATAGCGAAATTACGCAATATGTGTGTCGAAAAGCGCAGATCATTGAACAGGTAACGGAGTTTGTTGAGCCTTGTACAGCGGACGTTCCCACCGTCTGGAAAGTGCACGCTAAATCAAAAGTGAAAGTAGCTAGGGTTTAATCAGAGCAGGTGCCGGAAGGTGACTGTTTTCTTGCCTGATATACATCTCTCTCTCTCTCTCTCTCTCTCTCTCTCTCTCTTGGGATTATTATGTAATTATACCAAGACGAGAAGGTACGCTTATATTGCTCGGGATCATCCAGTATTAATTTGAACCTTGAAAAAAATGAAGACATATATTATTGTGCCGTTTCGTGTTAGGCACGCACGCAGCCACAGCGAAGGGAAAAAAAATAATCATGTTATAAATGAGAAGACATTATTTTAATGTCTGTTGGAAAGGGAAAAAAACTGTATATTTATGCACCGCAGGGCCAAACATTTGGAGAGTTTTCGACTTTAAAATGTTAGAATTTAACTTGATAAAGCTAAACAAATTTATAAATACCATGCAAATTTATTATTATTTTTTAAAGATTATACATATGAAGTCTTTATATATAGGTATTACGACTATAGATATACGCACTTCTTAGAGGAAACATATAGACGTCGGAACCGGGAGTTGGGGGAGGGGAGGGGGGGGGGCTCAAATCACCCCCTCCAGGCACTCCTTCCCATATAATCACACACACATGCACTTTATTTGGGCAAACACATACATATGTAAATTAATGACAATGAATTTTTCTATCATTCATAACACTTATATGTACATGTATCTATATATATAGTGTTTTAATCTTTAATCCGGAAAAAAAATTCTACCGACGCCTATGCATGAACCTATTTTCGGTAATTATACCATAAATGTCTATCTAAAATAATTCATTTAAATTCTTCAAGGTGTGTGTTTGGGGGGGGGGGGCTCCACACCCCACCCATATGCACATGGTTATACATCCTGACATGCGCGCGGATCCAGAACAAGTTTTCAAAGAGGAGGGGGGGGGGGGGGGTCTTAGGAATGATTTGCATGTTTGACGTGGAAGAGGGTCAATCACTAATTTGAATTTTCCAGGTCTGGACCCCCCTCCCCACCCCAAACCCCGACCTCCATCTATAGATCAATCAGCATACAAAAGATTGGTAACGCTATATATACCGGTAATACATTATAATTGTTTGTAGCCTATTTCTTATTTTGATTTGCTTTACTCAATTACGTACATTTGCAGATTATTATGAAATTCAGCAAAGAATTACAAACTCGGAATAAAGAGAATGATAATTCAGGCGGCAAACCAGGCAACCAACAGTTAATGCAAATTATATTTTCTTTAATTAATTATGATTTATTTCCATACGTACACTTGCACGCACACAATCATGCGCGAGCATGCTATATATATGCACGTACCCAGTCAACTACACATGCATGCATAATAACAACAGGATTCATTCAATAGATGTAGTCGGTTAAAAAAAAACCCAGTTATATATCTACGTCACACTTACATTTAAAAATAAATCAGAACAAATGAAACTACTGTGTCAATCCAGGTCAGTGACCCCGGGGTCGCTGTGACATACTTGTACCTGTACTTATATATGTATATATATGTTATACGCTGTAATACATAATCGAGGGGGGGGTGGGGTGGGTTCGAATAACGAGGTGACATGAAAATATCTGGAGCGGAGCAACAGCAATATAGTAATGAAAGAGAGACGCAGTTTTACTTTTTTTCCTTCTCTTTTGTAATTTTTATTGAATTATCTGAAGTATGAACATCACACTTCAAAGACTCACGCATTGCCTTTTACTCTTTCAAAGATATGCTATTCATACCTCATATTGTGTTGAGTGAGCAGACTCTCCGCACATGATTCATACAGATCTATTGACCTATTATGGCTTCATGAATTATCGGTCGACCTAGTTACCGCATTTTAAATAGCTGTGTTAGTACCATTCAGAAATAAAGTAGAATTAAGTATTTTTTTCCTTGCACTTGTTTTGAAATAAATGAAATTCATCGGCCCGAGATCAAGCGGTACTATAATGTACAACTGACCCAGGAGAATTTTTATTCCATTAATATGTCTTCTTTGATCACCTACATGCTAATCGATCATGATCATGTCATGAAGCCCGTTAATTCATGAATTTTATCAATTTGAAAACTTATAATGGTCATAAAAATACATTTTTCTTTTACGATATTTACTTTGCAATAAATCAGATTAGAGCATCAAAGATAAAATAAATTCCATGCAAATTTTATGAAATGTATTATATTATTAATAAACGTACACAGAAACTTGACATTATTTTTTTTTAATAATAAAAAATTTATATATATATATATATATATATATATATATATATATATATATATATATATATATATATATATATATATATATATATATATATATATATATATATATATATATATATATATATATATATATATATATATATATATATATATATATATATATATATACTAGTACCCTCTACCTAATATTAGGTAGAAGGTAAATATTTTTAACTATGAGAAAAATATATAACGTCAGGTGCCCGTGTCTATAAATCCTCTTTGCTTTTTGTATGTTTGAATGTTTAAAGAGTCCGGCCCAGATCAAGTTTTAAAGAAGAGCTCAAAAGAATTTTAAAAAATGTAATGAAAATGAAATTAAAAGCTGAGATCTCGCTCAACACCCGGATGAGTGCATACAGTTAGATATTTTGATAAAAAAAAACTGTTTATGATCTTTGCTGCTAAAAAACGGAAAGTTCAAGTTGAATAGGTTGATTGTTAGTGGTATGTATGAGACAGGAAGTAGAAAATAAACATGGTAAATAGACAGGCAGGCAGTGGGGCAGTTATAGTAGCTAAATCATCAGGGTAGCTCACTTATAATATTCTATTCACCAATTTTTTGTTTAGATGAATCGAATTAAAATGTGTCTTACCATCACTGAGTGTAGGTAACCATTTTTATACATTCTTTAAAAAATATCACTGACGCGCGCAAAACTGCAATTTAAGCCACTAAAATGATTTAACCCCCCCCCCCCTCCCCCAAGCTCCTTCAAATCGAAAAATATACAAAAATACACCATGGCCCCAAAACGATAGTGTAAGTACTAGTATATCGTGTATGGTAAGATAATGGGATAATAGTTTTTTTTTTTTTTTGTTTTTTTTTTTTTTTAATTTTGGGGGGGGGGGGGGGCTGGTGTCGATAATGTATATACGGAATATGGCGGAAAAATACAAGGTGTCAATTAAAACACGTGGTATTGCTGCTGACAAGGAAATTCATGTATAATAATAACATTTGATACCTTCTCTGTCGACCGTCGTTTTTTTGAAAACGAATTTCTTAAGGTACAAAAATAATATACAAACGTAAACATGTTGTTTCATATAAAAACCCGAAATATCTCTTTTTTTCGGGTACAGAGAGTTGAAAAGATGACGTGGAGTTCTTGCTCCTCTCTCTATTATCTGTACAGACTATAAAATGTTGGGTATAGCTGGTTATTTCATAAATAACCCATTGTACAATCACATACATGTATATACTCCTCTCTCTCTCTCTCTCTCTCTCTCTTTCTCTCTCTCTCTCTGCATGAAATACAGACGTCAAAGAAAGACAACCCAGAAAGACAGACCCCCAAATACAAATACATACCCCCCCCCCCAACTTTTTCTCTTGACAAACATTTAACTGTTCTTAAATTCAAAGATAAAAAATTGAACTTTCATTGGTGCTGGTAAAAAAAACGTATTTTTAAGGGGGATTTTAGTGTAGGGTAAAACTATTAAGAAAAAAACAAACCATAAACCAAAAAAAAAAAAATTAGATGCCAAATATTTGTACAAAATGACAATAGTTGAAGGAGGTTGGACGGTCATCTAACTACAGATCAGATCAGCCTTTAACTGATATTTATGATATTTTTGGCCATTCTCTGTTATTGAGCATAGACAATGTCAAAATATTTTTGGTTTTGAAATCTAAATATTTTCTTGAATCTTTACATTAATGTACAGAACTTTTATCTAAAGGGGGTAAATATAGCCTATCATTGGCCAAGATAATCTAGCCTTTCTTATTAAGGTGGAATGGGACATCTGTCGATAATAATATGGATTAAAGTACATTATTAATAAAATATTGTCACCGGTTTGGAATTTTCAAATTTTACAATATTCAGCAAAAAAAAATATAAATAAATAAATAAATAAATACGTTTTAAAAATTGTTGGAAAGGTCAGATTTTAAAATCTCCGTCGAGTCAGATCTCATGACTTACAGATTTGAAGTGAACCCCCTAACCCACTGTGCTATGTATTTTAGGATAGTTTTGGAAAAGAAGCTATTTATAAGATTACAATTGATTTTATTGTTTATTTCGATAAATAGTACGTCATACTATGGAGGTGTCCCAAGCGATCTTAAGGTTGCTCACTACACCGTGAAATATTTTCTCAAATCCGCAGAAAATTACTTCATAATGATAGATATCATAATGGATAAAAAGTATATATATAAATTAAAATAGGCAAAAAATGTGTAATTTTGGATGAAAAATACTTTTTCGAAAATTTAATTCAGTAAACATGAACAAAGTGGATTCAATTTCATGATCTGCGGTTCAGAAGCCCAATACTTTCACCACTGATCTACGACGATATACAACCCAACCGAACGATATAAACAGTTTAACAAAACATTTAAATAGCCATTTTGTGACGTAATGTCTTAAAAAGTTTAAGTCTGAATTAATGTAGTGAGGTACCTTAAGGTGCCTCACTACACCTTGAAATAGTTTCTCAAATCAGCAGAAATTTACTTGATTATGATAGAAAGAATGATGGATAAGAATTATATATATCAAAGAGGCGAAAAAATGTACAATTTTAGATAAAAAATGATATTTTCAAAAATGTCATTCAGTAAACATGAACAAAAGCCCCAGGTGGATTCGAACTCATTACCTGCGGTTCACAAGCCTGATACTTTAACCACTGAGCTATGACGATATACATCTGAATCGATTGATACAAACAGATTAACAAAACATTTAAATCGCCATCTTGTGACGTAGTGTCTTAAAAAGTATAAGTCTCGGTGTAGAGAAGTACCTTAATTTCTTTCAGTGTCTTTTTGTGTCTGTAAGGAACGAGCGACAATTCTGAACAAGGATTGTTTTTCCTTTGATGCAGTTGCCAACAAAATTAATTGGCAGCGGTGGGATTCGAACCCACGCCTCCGAAGAGACTGGTGCCTTAAACCAGCGCCTTAGACCGCTCGGCCACGCTACCCATGTCATCATGTAACGATACCGTTATTAATATTCTTTATTTTTTTTTTTTCAAAGCAAGATTTACCCGAGCAAGTAAAACCGTATCATGAAACATAAACAAAAAGACATATTTCATTAATTTTTTAAAAAAAAATTGTTATTGTTTTCAGAATTTGTTTTTATTAATTGTGTAACTCAACAATTTGTACATGCTAGCCCAATCCTCGCTTAATTTAGAAGGTGATCAATTAACAAACCGCCGTAAATTATCCGTAACTTTTGAGATATATTTTGTATGCCGTAAACTAAATAGTTTAGAAAGACATACTTATGTATTAGCTTTGATTTTGAATATTTTCCTGTATAACTATTCAGAACTCTTTTTCTGAGAGAGATAAATAAAGTCATAAAACGAGTCTCGACTATCAAGCCTTCTTAAGCGGGTCCCAATAATCAGTACTTCACGTGTGATTCACTATTTCATGTACTTTATATTATATTTGTACATGTATGATACTTTTTTTTCTTCACACATAACAGGATGACTGCATGCATTTAGCGCCGGGTTTTAGGCCCTTTTCAGTCGTTTTTGTTGCGTTTATTTCTTAACCTAATATCACGTTTGTTAATTGTTTTAAAGAGTCTAGTCAATTTCCAACATCAATTAAGATTTTAGACTGTGATACAATAAGCCTATTCTAAGCATCAGCCCTTGCAATCGCAACTTCTCGGGCCTTTCCGGCAAGCTCGGAAAAACACCTCGAATGTATTACCTAGGCGTCCATAACAACCCCCCTTTTTGTAAAACTTGATATAAATTCAACACATTTTAAGAACTGTTGAAATATGAGTTAGACTTCATTAAAGTCAATGATATACCCTAAAATATACCACAGAATCGACATACAATGTTGTCTAGCCGATATTTATTTTAAATGGAAGCGACTCCATTTTGTATAAAATTCTAACATCCGGTGATGTTAATACATTCGAGGTGTTTTTCCGAGCTTGCCGGAAAGACCCGAGAAGTTGCGATTGCAGCCCTTGGTTACAACAGGGAAAGCGAAAGTAAGAAGATGCAGTTTTGTTCACATTTAAACCATGAGCGAATGTTTGTTTATTAATCTCCCTTTGACACAACTTTGATGATGCAAATATACAACTACTGTTAAACGGAGAACAATAGACAAACACGCACTGATTATGTATGAAGTCAGTATAAAAGTGGGCGTCCTCATTATGGTGTGGAGATTCAAGAAATCGTGATGACCCCCGCCTATGAAAACAAATTCGTACTTGGTAACAACATACTTTTATTTAACGCAATTATGTAAAGTTGCAGGTTAGATGTTGACCATTTCTGCAACTGAAAGAAAAAAAAAATCATTTACAAGTTTATTTTCTCGCAAATATTGCATGTCATTAAATGCAGTCATCTTTTATTGACCTGAGCAAGATTTCATGCATATATCTTTTAGAAATATGTTAATTAAAGTTTTAAAACTCATATGATTGATTGAGTTCTTATAGATAGTTTAAAATTCTAATTTCTGAATTGTTACTTTTGGAAGAAAACGATGTGTATATACCTAATTGATAATTTTGTTGTAAAATGATTTTGAAATGCACACTCACAATTGTTTCTTTTACAAGATAATATGCATAATTAGATTGTAAATATTTTTCATTTAAGTTTTAGATATATTGCAGCTTAGAGAGATAACTTCCTTAAATGTTTTGTGCATTCTGTGACACTTTGGAGTTTTTCTTTTTTATTGTGAGAAATATTTTCAGGACTTAGAAGAGAGTTTATATATTTTGTAGAATTGTCACCGTGTGCAAAATACATATTTCGAGTGACATAATGTTTCTTGATTTAGTGCTAATTATTTCTAATTAGACCTTCACCGCCGGACATTAAGATGTCACCTGTTATTGAACTAATTATATGTCTTGAGTAATTCTTTAAATTAATTATCTATTGTGTCAAGAGTAACTCTATTTATTCACTCATGTATGTTTTACCTATAAATTGGTCGTTATCCACAATGATCGTCAGTTGGAAACTGGACCTTGTATTGTCCATGCCGACTGCATAGATCGTGTAGAAACGACAAGTTTGGATCGTTAATAAATTGTTATTCGACATACCGACTTGTGAATTTCTACCGGTCATATTTGGTGGAGAATTCCTAAGGGTAAAGATACCCGGGGCTGCTACATATACTTTGTAGTAGTCAGATACCAGTACCTACTCACAGCAGCGAACAATCCCCAATCCATGGATTTCTTCTTTCCCCTAAGCCCTGCCTGGATGCATCCAGTCCGGCCGCGCTTCCCTCTACAACCGCGTGGACGCTGCGGATTAAGGCATGGATGGAACATCTGCAGCGCCATTTCATCTCAGTGTTTCAAGTGCGGTAGAAAAGGACATTATGCGCGGATGTGCAGAACTCGGAACTCCGGAGCTGCCATCAACGTCGTCTCTTCTGTTACAACTCGCACTTTTGGAACACAGACAGAAGAAGTCGGGAAAAGAAAATCGGACAGAAAACAAACTCGGGATAGAGATCGCATCAAAAAGTTCAACAAAGATCGAAGAGAAAGAAACAATTTACGTGAAATGCCTTTTGCAACCGTAAATGTTAATGAAATTCATAGTGAAATGATAGAAACAGAAATCGAAAAATTTGGGCAGCAGTCGGCATCCAAGAAAGCAGAGGCGGACTTTTGGAAACGTAATCGAAAAACCCTCGAACGTCAAATGCTTGAAAAAGACAACACCATCAAGAAACAGAGTGAAGAACTCAGCGCCCAATTAGACGATCTGGCGGGAGCAAGGATTAAACAAGAAGAACTCCAAGTCGCGTTGCAGACATTACAAGACAAGGTGGAAGAAATGCATTCGAAAGGAGACCAAAAAGCGTTACTCGAGAGACCAAGAGTTTCATACCGCCCTCGTACCGCATCAAAACGTCACCAAGGACAACAAAATCCTCACTATGCTTATTCGAACCATCCATGTACCGGAAGTGCCACCGGGAATGCAAGGAGCTATCGGAAACACGAGGACGTGTTTCGGGGGGCAAGAGGGTATTGTCACCGTGTGCAAAATACATATTTCGAGTGACATAATGTTTCTTGATTTAGTGCTAATTATTTCTAATTAGACCTTCACCGCCGGACATTAAGATGTCACCTGTTATTGAACTAATTATATGTCTTGAGTAATTCTTTAAATTAATTATCTATTGTGTCAAGAGTAACTCTATTTATTCACTCATGTATGTTTTACCTATAAATTGGTCGTTATCCACAATGATCGTCAGTTGGAGACTGGACCTTGTATTGTCCATGCCGACTGCATAGATCGTGTAGAAACGACAAGTTTGGATCGTTAATAAATTGTTATTCGACATACCGACTTGTGAATTTCTACCGGTCATAGAATTTTGAACAACGCACATGCATGATGCACATGGGGACTGCAAGGTGTTGAGCAGCTCGAAGAACTTTTTGGAAAAAAAATTATTTCTGAAAGTTCTTTCAATTTTCTTAGTCTTCAGTGTGACAATTATTGTTTCAAACATCGTCGATAGCAAGTATGTAGAAGAAATGTTTTTGCAACGTTTTGTCTGTCTGTTCATGATTTAGAAATAGCACTGAATAAATTGTCAAGGTCGTTTTTATAGTCTTTTAAAGCTGAAAATAAAATGGTTTGCAACAGGAAATTCATTATACGAGGGTTGTTCGGAAATTATTGAGACAACACGGATATTTCCATTTCTAAGTGACGAATTATGGTGAACATTGGCATGAACATTGAAGAAACCTTAACAAATAATTAAAGAAAGTAATATTTAAAAAATGTTTAATATTTTGTTTACAACGGTAGTTTAACAAATCGGTGGTCGGGGTACCCGGCGCAAGCATAAACTCGGAGAATAAGAAAACTAAAACATCGTCTATCTAAGTGTCCGCAAACTTACAGCTTATACTAAAAGAAATCGGATTATATATGTTCGTTTTGCTATTTATTGTGACTAACTTTTGATCAAGTTTCACGAGTGTTTGAGTTGAAATACGGATATGGTACAGATAGATTTACCAAGCAATAAGAATTTGAAAACGACAGTATATAGAAAGTTGACGTCAAGGTGGCGCAGCAAATATACATCAAATTGATGGAAATTTCGGAAAAAGACCTTTTAATGCCACCCAATTGCTTTAGCATAAACTATACGATTGCAAGGGATAAAGAACTTCAGTTTATCGTCTTTTTTCACTAATTGTTTAGCTAGAATTCAGACAAAGTGACTAAATATCAAGTACTTTTTACACACTAACTGATGTAAACAGTTCTAAAATATGTACACAGAATCACCGTAGGAGACAATTTCACAGTAATTTGACTTTCAGTTAGAAATGACCCGATTTTTTTCCAAAAAAAATCAAGAATGGAGGGAATATGCGAATGTTGACATCTTGAAATGTAAACAAAAGATGAGAAATGAAGAATTAATTATAATTTCCCTGTGTTTCTTAGGTTTTTAAAACATATGATCAATGAGAAGCGTTAGAATGACGTTGCGGTAAGTTTGCGGTTGCGCCGGGTCACTGGGCGATGGCAATTTGGTCAGCTTACTAGGAATGATCTAATCATGCTCTGGACAATAAAGTTTTTACATTGATAAACTCTATCCTGGTATACGTTTTGGTGAAATTTCAAGGATTTATCTTTTTCCCCAAGGAAATAAGAGTAAATGTCTCAATAATTTCCGAACAACCCTCGTATATCGTTTTATTTCAGGAGAGATAACTCCTACATTCTGATCTTGATTTCTTTTACGGAATAAAATATACAACATGCATATGATCATATAATTGTGAATGTACAATGTATTGAAATACAGTATTTTCGAAACAGTGCGTGATGCTTATTTCACATCATGATTTTGTTGATCATCAATTTTCAAAGCACAGAAACAATTGAAATAAATTATAGTTTGTGTCAGTTATAGTACTAGTGCTTTATAAAAATGTACATACGATGTTTGGGATTCACCAACCTTAAATAAAGATGAAATAGTTATAACACAGTTAAAATTTCTGTTTTATTGTTTGTAGATTTTTTTTTATTTTACATGTTATAATAACACAGAAACAACAACATATTTACAATGAAAATCTGCCGCGAGTATAGGTTTTCTCCTTCATTATTTGAGTTCCGTCTGGGCCGCAATAAATATATTCAGAATATTCAGAATAGCATGAATATATGAAAAATGTTATTGTTTTAATATTTCATATTTAAAAAAGGAAAAAAGGAACCAAAACGCAAAAAAAAAAAACAAAAAAAAAACAAAAAAAAAACCCCAAAAAACAACCCCCCCCCCCAAAAAAAAAATTAATAATAATAACAAAAAAAAAAATTAAAGAATGAAAGGAAAAATAAAATGACATCATACATTGCTTAAGATAAACACTGAGGTCTGTGCTGGTGTATAAATGAAAAAAAAACGAGTAATAAAATTCGTATTCCGTTTCTCCTACAAAAATATGGATGACGCGAGAGATTAGTATAATTTTCCAGTTTACAGAGTGATATATTATTGATATTTTTTGTATACAATTGCAAGACAAAGGATAATTGGATAATAAATAATAAGCTTGCCTTTTGTCATATGATGATAACTTGTAAGTTAATTTGTTGTTTAGCATATACATGAACACATTCATTCCTACATTTATAAACCCATCACCTCATTCATTCATACCGACAGACAGACATAGAATATTGTTGTTTAATTTAGATCAAAATTTTAGATTAAATGAAAAAAAAATTTAAAAAATGTATTTTAAATTCATTTCTTGTAAATTCCTATTTCAAGTTAAATCTGCTTTGTTTAATTTAAATCGAAATTTTGGATTCAATGACAAAATTAAAAGAATGTATTTTATATTCATTTTTAAAAATTCCTATTTCAAGTTAGACCTGCTTTGATATTTTTAGTCTAACGGGTTACTATGTTAGGTCGACAATGTCATAGCAAAAGCAATCCACAGAAAAATAAATTTATTGTATGGTACAAATTAATTACATTGACCTCATTTGTAATAAAAATCCCCCAAACACTCCGGATCTAAACAATTATCATTTCCCGTTGAGTAATTGTAACAAATTGATGTCATTATATAACCGTAAGGCGAAAAGAGCAATCCCCTGTCAAACGCCACTGCGCTTATTAAATATCTTCCATAGTAAATACACGCCATAATTCATGACACATTATGTAATTCCATAACCTCAAGCTGGTTAACTGCAGTGTATGACGCAAAGTCTAGCTGAAAATCAAGCAACGATCTCTTGTACCGTTTGATACGCACGGTTGAGTTGGCTGTTTTTTTTCTTCTTCTGAGAAACACGAGCATAGGTGTTGCAGTCCCATTATCTAGTTCGCAGGGTTAGACAAGCGCTGACCGCTATCTGGAGCTGTCAGAAAGTCATATTAGCGGATACATCTGACGTTTTAATATCCTACTTTTATCTTCTGATCATGTCTTGCCTTGCTCAGGTGTGAAAAGTGAAATATTGCTCTCTCTCTCTCTCTCTCTCTCTCTCTCTCTCTCTCTCTCTCTCTCTCTCTCTCTCTCTCCAGGAATAAATATAAAAATAAAATCTTAGTTATGCTTCCAGTTAAATATATATCTAGTTTTATTAAAACATATTGAATCTATATGATGATGAGGATTTTTAAGGAAAACAATGTTACATTCGATAAAACCGATAGATGCAGTGATTAATTCTTAGAGTCCTATAAAATGAAAATTTGGTCAAGGTACTTAAAATGGCCAACAGTTAATTATATTTGTTATAGTATGCGTTTGAAATTCATCCATAAATACATATATACATAATACATAGATGCATATTCATATAGTTATGACTGCATTATATGACTGGTTACCATATTGCAACATAATCATTGAAGAGCGAAACAAGCTAATTTTTCTTCTGTCAATACAACCGGTTTTTTTGAGAAAAAAATTTGTTTAAGTTTTATGTTTAGTCACGATGTCGCGATATATGTTTCTAAAAAATGTATAGAAATAGTTAATTTTGGGAACGAAGTGCGTTTATCTAGATTGCAGGCATCATTGCAGATCTTAACCCAACCTTTAGAACATTCTAGAATCTTTAATACGAAAATTTCAAAATAATTTTTAGAGACATTGCACAAGGAACCTATTCAGAGTCAAGGATCACAAAAGGTCAAAAGCAAAGGTCATCATGAATAAGAGTTCGTTCTGACCTCGTGACAGGAATATACAAGAAACATGTTTATATTACATATAAACACAATCACATTGGCACTTTTATATCTCGGACAGTGCACAAATATGTTGGTAATTACGGCGCTAGTTTGTCGTTCTGCAGTGACTGGATATTTGTCCTTAAATCGATCGACCCCGTTCTTGGATGGATTGTCCCCCATCATTATGTCATGTAGTGCTCGTAAAATGCTGATACTTTGTATTCGGTGGATACGTAATGTTTATATAGGTTTAACATTCACAGCAAATATCCTGGCAATGGCGATTATCACAACTCTAAGACACCTCCCAAAGCATTAAAAATAGATAAATAAAAAAGTTATATTGGAAAAATCAACAAATACACTGACTTCGAAATTTTGCATATGGCTACAACAGTTTCAAAGTTCCGCTTGATGTTGCTCTTAAGTACTACGCTTTTGAACTGAAACTTTTAAGTATCTTTTTTTTTTGCACAAAAATTCCGTTAATATCATGCACAAAAACCCCGATTAATATATCTCTTCTGCATTTTGATTCCATATGTTAATACATTGTTAACATAAGACCAGATTTGCACACTTAGAACGATCTTGCAAAAGCACGTTTATGTTGCATCAGAAATCAAAACATGCACTTAATGTCCAAAATCCTATTTTTTTAATATTTACAACAAATGTATATGTTTTAGATAGAAGTGGTTTCATTTAAATACTTTTTTGGTCAAACTTAATTCGCCACAAATAACTCGCTGTTGATATTTTATCGTTTGTAGAAACGTTAAGAAACCCTAAACATCCTAATGTAGACTGTGAATAGACATCAAATACAACATTGATAGATGAACATACTTCATCATTTTCAAGCAAAAATAATCTCAACTAATAAACAATAATTAATGAGAAATAACATGAATATAGTGATTGTATTGTTATGAAAGTATTTGTACTAGTACATGTCGAATGTTAATAAATCATGGTTTGAACTTATAAGTATATTTATAAAGGAAAAAAAACCCAATGTAATTGCCCACTGCATAGCATTTCTAAATACGAAACCATTTAAAAGGCCGGCCTTTTCTTATTCGTATTGATGCTTTATACTGACATGAATCATGCACAAATATTCAACTGCAAGTTCTCCATTGGGCAAAACTGATTACAATTCATTTTTCCAATCGTTTAAATTCTCTGTGTGAAATTGCAAAAATCAGTTAACAATCTTTATTTTTTAAACGCCATCCATTATAAAAACAAATATTCAAACACATTGCAAACGTTTATATTTGGAATAAATGTACTCTTCTTTTTCTAGAACAATACGAATGATAGTTTTTAAAAAACAAACCATTTTGTCTTTTGAAACAACTAAATAAACAAGAAATAAAACAAAAAAAAAAACAACCAAACAAACTCAGATTTGTTTCAGGATTCTTTGCATACTGTGGTTTCATTAATATTCAAGGGTATCAATTTTCGTGGATAAAGTGAAAATCACAGTTTCAAGGATATGTAAATTCGTGGCCAATGACCCCCGCAATACAAAATGTTAATAGAAATTGCATTTTAATGAACATTTAATTTCGTGGATCAATTTAAAAACGAAATCCACGAAAATTGGTTTCAACGAAAATTTGTGAAACCACAGTAATTTGTTACGATGCTTAAAATCATCGTGCAGTAGTGTTCATTGTAATAAAACTGCTATTGTTTTGTATGTATGGATCTTTGCCTACATCCCAGAGTGACTTTGCACATTATAGACCGTGTTATTATATAACTGGTGTCAGATATATGAAATAAAATAAGTCATACGAATTACAAATTACGCGAAAGGAAAGGATAGGGGAATTTTCAACTTATATGTTTCAAGTATGTCAACATCCTGACATTTAAGTATTTCCCTTCGGGTACCCACAGTTAAACTGTCTTTTGTACTAAACTCTAAAAATGTACAAGAAAAGGTACGCGTGGTTTCTAGATGATTGCCCAATTTTCTTGCAGATAATGCAATGAAAGCGTGAAGACCATTCATTTTTTATTAAATTATTTATTTCAGCATCCGATCATTATAAATCTTAATGCATATCAGGGAGTTTGACACATGCTTGACAAATACAAACACATAAAAAAATTAAAACAACATACGAAATTGATATTGATTACCAATTAAAGATTAACGCAATCGAGTATAACATTTAATTATTTTCAAAATCCCCCTCTTTAGGCCCCTCTGATTCCGATGCAGCTCTGTGATGTCAGCGATGGACAGTTGATTGACATGTACGGCCAGTTTAGCGCGCGCAACTATAAATAAATCACATGACCTCTTTCGCCTTTGCTTCATTCTGTGCAGGACTGTCTTGATCAATCTGCCCGAAAGTCCGGGAGAGATTTCACCACCAGACAGGAACTATGGCCAATTATTCCGTGTGGATACTAGCGGGAGTTTGTATTCTAGGTAAGCAATCCTACATTTCAGCATCATTATGTTTTTTTTTTACTTTTCTTTTGAGTTCTATGAAAAAAGAAATTAAAGTATTTCAGTTTCACAGTTTATTCTTTTCTAAACCAGAATTACAGATTACCAAGTTACATTTTGTCTGTCTCATGCTTTTGAGCTTCATTACATAAATCATTTACTTTTCTTTAGCATTTCGTTTTTAATTATTAAAAAAAATCTGATTAAATTGGAGCGGGTTTTTAATGTCTTAATTAACAATTAAGCGTCATACAAATAATGTTATTAATTGTGTAACATAATTTTACGAAATTAATATTTTGCAATCGCGTAAAAACTAGACATTGCAACTGCTTGAAATTACTTGAAAAATTATTGCTTGCTAATTCGCATATCGATGTCAAATCGTTAAGAGATTTTACAGATATCTCAGTATGTTTGATAAAAGGTCAATTTAGAACTTTAGTACCATCAACTTCTTTAGTCGAAATCAAACAAAAATCGTAACTCCAATAACTCAAAATATCCCGATGAAACTTGTACAAAAATATCTAACAACTGATCGGACATTTGAAGGACAAAATGACGCAATATTACAGAAAGAAAAGGAAAGTTTTCTTCAATGTCGCAGAACTGCATTTTGTTTATGATACATCTAACAATGTTCCAGACAACTTAACAATGGACGACATCAATTTGCTATCATATTCTAATAAAGCGGTCTTTTGATGAACATATCCTTTGTGTGCTTTGATGTTCATTGTGTTTTTATCACGTACAAAGTAATAAGTTTGGTATTTCTTTTCTTTTGTAGCCCTGGTACAGAGCGGTAAGTTTACATTCACCAAGACTTTCCAATGACATGCGTTATACATACATAAAAATATTAAAGCAGCTGTCGTTTTGAGATCACATCAAGGCGGAATTAAAAACTGAGAAAAAATGTTTTACGTCAATATTGTGATAAAAGAAAATTATCAAATTACATGCAAAAGTATAATGTAATCTTACGATTAAGTTTCACACTTAGGAAATCAACTGCAACAGAATTCACTTTTCAGAATTAGTTATTCAATTTGCTCAATTTTAATACTTTTCCCTTACAATAAAAGTAGTGTATGATAATTAAATTGTGGTTATATCTAACAATTTACAGCACAGGTTATTTCCTAAATTCTTATCAAGGAACTCATTCAGTAAACTTAGTTTAAAAGGACTCGAAATTTTTTAAGATTCAGCTTTTGATTAAAAATATTTAGCCTTATTTTCCTAGCAAAGAAGCTACAAAAAATGTAACCTTTACATTAAGAAAAAAATAGCTGGTCAGTAGATGGACGAATCAGCTCGAGCTTTATGTGTGTGAACGTCTTTACCACAGAAACACAGACAGATTCTGACCACAGGTCTGTCATTTGTGTGGTTCAAATTCAAGAGCTGGCCATGTATGGTTCATGGTCAGTAGCATGGCGCTCATTTATCAAAGATTATTGACACTCGATCCCGATCAGCTCAGGTTGGCAGCCTGTGGTATAGAATAACTATAGTTATTTTTGTTAAACATAGTACTTGCCATTTTGGCACAATATCTAGTAGTGTTATTTCAATATAGGGAATGATTCCTTACGTATAGACAAATATTACTTGTTTAATATAATTACGACTATCTATTGGCACAACATTTAGTGTGTTTTTTCAATATTGAATATGCTCTTTTTTTTTTAAATTTTGCACATTATTTTGTTTTATTTCGTAATGCAAAATGATTAGTTTATGGCCGAGTTGCAAAACAAAAGCTATAAATATAATCATGTCTTTTAAAGACAATGAATTTTTTTTTTTAAACTTTAGAATTGTTTTGAATATATAAACATGTTTAACTGATTGGTGATTAATTTTTTTCTATATCTATTAACTTTTGTTTTATTTTCATACCAGCACAAAGCCATGGATATAAACGAAGTAAGTCATATTATGATCTTCTCACTCTTTTCATGTATGTAAATTAGATAAAGTAATCTTCCTCTCTATCCTTGCCCTCTATTTCTCTTTCCACCGTTTTCACTGACATCGCTTGCCTCATGACTATGTCTTTAACTCTCAATAAAAAAATAAGGAATGGTCACTTTTGACAAAACCGTCTCCATAATAGCGAGTATGCTCAATGAACCTTAAAATATCACAAAGATCTTGTCAGAAATGACAGAAAGGGCCACATAATGTTTGACATATGTGACCGACGAAGTCCGACTGAGTGCATGGACTCGTTCTACGGCAAAGGAATTTTATGTTGGAGAAACGTATTCTGGTCTTTGCAAAAATACAAACCGTTCAATGCAAAAGACGTTTTTCTATTGTTTCCTTCTTTTTTATCACACAATAAGATCTTTGCCATAAAAACAAAAAAATGACACCCCTTGAAAAGGAATTTTTTCAATTAAAATCCAGAAAAGCCAATTGTTATAATGTGTATATATGTTTATAACTGAACGAGGTAGATAGTGTTTCGTGTATCGTTTTAAATGATGTAATTTGACCTTGTGACATGTAATGTTGTCATAAACTGCCCGTAGGGATTAATACATTGAGAGTGTATATCTTTACATTATGTTGTACATTGACAATAGCAATAAACACGTCTTGAGACTAGGGATAATTTTCATTATGCAATATTTGGATACACATAAACAGTGAAGGACTTATATCATTACAAAACTCTGAAAGGTTAATGACTTATTAAGTTGTCTAGTGTATATGTTTTTATTATATCAACATGACCTGTAAATTTTATGAGACGTCCTATTAAACATCTAACCGTTGTGAATGTGACACATTAAATCTTGTAGGTCGTAAATGGCTTAGAAGAGTTTTAGTCCAGATATATGTATTCATCACGTGATATTGATATTTTGCCAATTTGTTAAATACAATAAAAGGTAAATTAAAGTTTGTTTTCTTTAAAAAAAAAGGCATCACATAAGTAGCAATCATCAACAATTATAATAATAGCCAAGCATATTTAAAAAAAAAAAGTCACAAATTGTCATTGTAAACCACCTCAACCGAACTCTTTTTACCTTTAAATTCTATAGCTCCCATAAAAACCTACTCTTTTATTCCCTCACACAACTCAGGTTTACGACCATGCATACGTTTTTCTCCCTTGAACAACCAAGTCATTGAACTCGTAACACCTGTCTGTAGAAATCAACACTGTGGACCCTTTTTATAAGTAGAGCATAAAACAATAAAATACACATCTTGGGCTTGCAAATATTTTATAGATAATATTTAAAAACGTCCTGGAATTTTCATATGTCTGCTGTCAAGTTTAACCAATGCATGATTTTGGCAACTTTATTTGAAAGGGTCTTTTATCTATAGTTTTTAAAACTATTTCATAAATATCGAAAAAGAAATTTATAAAATCAGTTTACTAATATCGTTTTAACTTCTTTTTTTTTTCAATGTAGATTACATGTCAAACTACAGATACCAACGACCATCATCGTACGGTACGGATTTTTAAAGAAATTTCTATTAAAAGAAATATCAGTAATGGTTAATATTTGAAATGTACCCCTTCACGGTAACAGCGGTACCACTCTTTTGCAGGGAAAACTACTTTGTTTCGTAAAATATGATGTAACGTTATTTTTTTATTTGCGTCAATTAATTATCTACCCTCTAAAACTTCGGTAAATTATGTCAATTTTCCCTGCAAAAGAGCAGTTACGCAGATACTATAAGGGGGTATATTTCGATTTAAGATTAAAAACTAATTTTGATATTAAAAATGATTAAAAAAAAATTACAATCTTTCTTAAGGAAGTACTCTTTATTACAAATATGTTTAAAATTCCTTTTTCTTTTACAGGATATTACAACAAAAGATACTACAGACCAAAGACCATTATAAAAAAAGGTACATTCCTAAGCCGTTTCTTAACACCTACCGTAACATATGAAATATTTAATTTCTTCAATTGACATTACGCCAAGCTCATCTTTTGCTTTAATTAGGGAAATATAAACAATAACTCTTCTATTAATTAGATCAATTATCTAATCAAGTAAGGGCTCTATTCTTAGCACCATTTGCTGTGTTCTGTCTTGCAACTTTCCTTCGTTATGTTAATCATTTTTAATTACAGTTGCAGTGCCAATTCAAGGCAGCAACTGTTGAACTTTTTAACTTTTACTAGACAGACATATTTTTTGTTTATAGCTGCTTACAAAATTTGGTCGCTCTCTGATGCTTTGCCGACATTAAAAGCATGAGAGAGACAGAGAGAGAGAGACACAGAGAGAGAGAGAGAGAGACAGAGAGAGAGAGAGAGAGAGAGAGAGAGAGAGAGAGAGAGAGAGAGATTTTCAGTCTTTACTACACAATATGCATAAACACACACCAAAAGAGCCCGGCTTTCAGTACTTCAGTACTTTGATAATTACAGTTGCAGTGCCAATTATAAAGCATGTTCCTGTTTATAAAACAATCATCAAAAGAGTACCAGTTGTGAAAGTCAAACAAGGTAAGTTTATATTCTAGTTTGTTCTAATCTTTTCAATAAGGGCGATGTGATGTTTCACGCGTTCTCATTTATTTTATCCGGAAAAAAAATCATTGCAACGTCTTTTGAATTATAAGTTTCAAGACATACGTCCTTATGCGAAAGTGCCAAGACAATTAAGCAACATAAAATGAGAAGGAAAAAATCTATATTTGAATTAAATCACATTTTTTACTGTGTGCGCATTTTTTAGCTGAATTGTATTTTTTTTTATATTATCCGTGAAAATTGGCCGTGCAATTCTATACATTATATAATAGAATTTTAAAAAAAGTTGGTTTTCAAAGTTGAAAAAATTAGGAGATATTTTTTTTTCAAAATTTGATAAAATCAAAATACATCGTGGATACGTTTTCATTGTGTTGTTTATCTTGTATATTCTCCTTATTATAGTGCCTGTAACCATTATTCGCAAAGGTATAAATAAATGTTGAAAAGAAAGAGAATCTGGTCAGAAAGAAGCTTGTTTCTATTTTAGATCGATATTTTTGCTTTCAAGTTCATTATTTTATTTTATTTTATCAGTATAAAACATTTTTGTTCAAATCTTTAACTATGGAATTTTAATCCAAACAGTGTTTGCTTTCCTTTACGAATGTAAAGTCAGAATGGTATTCACTTAATAAAAATCTGAGCATTAATGCTTCATTTCCTGACCATAGTTCTGATTGTAATGTGAATTTTATATCTGTGTACGTGGCAATGTTTGTAAATAACAAAAGAAAGAATCGTTTCTGACATGCTGTGAAAAAGAAGAAAATGTGTTCATAATAGAGTTGTGAATGATAAGTGAAACCATTTAGTAGGACAGATGTCAGCTACGACCTTTTCCTTGTCCTGCTTTTGTGCTTTATATCCATGAAATATTAAAGGATCATTAACAAACCATTTTCGGAAAATTTATATAAAAATATCTTATAATAAAATAACAGTATCTTAACACAATAATATTATGGTTATGCATACTGAGTGATTTGAATTTCAATACTCACAGTAATAGTTTTTTGGGGGGTTCAAAATTTTTCCGACGCTACTGCACAAAACGCTTACTCATTTATATAGCATAAAAAATGTAAACATGATTATAATGAAATGTGGATTATGTAAATGATCAACATCAAGTTAATGCTATGTCAAAGACAAATCACAAAATGTAAGAGGAATGCCCATTTTTTGCTTTTTTTGGGTTATAAATACGTCATTCATATTGATTAACTGTTCACAATCTTGGGATTTAGATCGATATTCCTCACGCTTTATTGTACACAGTAGTCTTACACGTGAGCAAGTTTAAACTGTATCAAATATATATTGATGACTTTATGTACAAATTGATAAGACGGTTAGAGATTGTAAAAGATAAAAAATGTTAATGCTTGTTGACCCCCTATTTTTTCATTGACTTAGTGAATATGCTAAAATAATTTTGTATTATCATTTAAATGCTTTTTCAACTAAGTATGAACAAAAATTATGTCCTCTTATTTTTCAATGAAAAAGATGACATAGAGTAGCTGTCTAAAATTGATTTAAAAAATTGTTATTTTCAGTTCCTGTTTACAAAAAGGTTGAAGTGGTAAAAGAAGGTAAGAACTATTTTATTGTTAGTATTAAACATCTGTGTTTGACATGTTAAGGATTTTACTCGAAAAAATGATATTTATACACGAAGCAGAGGAAGTAAAAGTTAATTTTTATAAATATACATGTATAATGCCTTCATGAGAATGAAAGTTATTATAACATGCATTAATTGATAAACTGCTGCAAATATTTAAGCTATTTGTTGATCTTTTTTTAAGTGCCCAAAATCATAAAGAAAAAAGGTAACTGCATTTCGATTAAAGTTTTGCACATAAGGTACCCGCTTGAGTCTATTAGCTGCATTTGCTTCATTCATAGTTCATGGCAAACCACAAGTTTCATCAAGGCTTATATAATGTAAACCAACTTCAATTTGCCATGACTGTTTTTTTTTAATTCACAAGATATAAACTGTTTGCTTTGCGGCAACGCATAAACGCAATTAAGTTGTTGAGGTTTTGAAATACACCATATCACAGACATTTGAGAACTGGATTCTGGCGAGAAATATCCGCGCCAAAGAGGCTCACACGATCCTCAGGATAATTTCTCGCACGCGAATTAAAGTTGGTTTACTCTACCAGAGGAAAAAGCACGTGTTGTTAATGTTGCTTAACAGTTTGTCGTATAACAATGTGTATTGTTGCTAACATTTATCTTATTTAAACCGAAAATTGTTTTGAGGTTTTCAAACAGAAACGTAAAAAAAAGTTTCAAACATTTTTTTATCATGGTTTTTTATCATTTGTAATGCTTGATTTCTAAGACACCATTATTTAAAAAGGCACATGTTTGGTGTAATGGTACTTTTGAAATTAACATACAATACTCAAACGAATGCGAAAGAAATTTTTTAAAATTTGGAGCAGATAGTTGTATAAACAAATATTTATCACCATGAAAATTTATTGTATGAACTGAATTGCAAAGAAAGAAGAATGTAATTTCTGTTAAGTAAATTTAACATTAAATATGGAGATAACCCTTCATTGATAGTAACATGGGTCTCACAACTCACAAGATATCTCACAAACTCACAGTTATTGCACTCATTAACCGAACAATTCGCTTTCTATTCTACATATGATACCATTTAGATTCGTTAGAATGAAAATTAGATATATTTTGAAATATGGATTTTCAATCACTAAATAAAATAAACGTTATAAACACATAAATATTACTGTATTCTAAAATTATAAACAAATAATATTTTTATGAAAAAAAAAAATTAATATTGACGTAATTCTAAGCTAGATAGCGTCAAACAGTTAACAAATGCCTTTGAATCGAAATATTTCAAGAAAAACTTACTTTCAAATTAACAGTCCCAAGGCCAGTGAAAGTTGAGGTACCCGTCAGGGTCCCGTATCCAGTGGAGGTCCCAGTTGAGGTGCCAGTTGAGAAACACATTCCAGTTCGTAAGTAACGCTTATAAATTTATTTTCCTTTTTTCCTTATTCTGTTAACAAAATGGAAAAAAGGAAATGTAAAGAGTATTATTTACCCAAAGATGGCTTTTTCTCCTTATTATTACCTTTTAATTAAATCTAATAACTATTTTATTTTTCATTTTAGCCGTACCGGGAGGTATGTAAAGCTTAAGTAGATCTTTAAAGTTACATATTTGGTTTTATTTAATTTGTCAACTTCAAGTGTTTCTTTTTAATGATATATTTGAATTCATATGATTTGATAAAGTGATGTAAAGAATAGAAAGTTAGGGCTTACTCTTTTTTTGATAATACTAAAGCACATGCGCATATTTATTTCGCTGATCGCCCTTTGAATAGTTGTACGCGATAAAGTTGCTCTTTGCTTATGCGGAAAACAAATACTATACAATATAACCAATGCAGTATGACATTTCTCCCCTTTTTACCTGGTATGATTATCAATGTTAAATACAATCATATTAAAGCTTTATTTTTGATTTTTGGAATAAAATTTAATCAAATTTTTTTAACATTGCATTTTTTCTAAAAAAATAAATTAACAAGATGGAAAGTTAACGTACTATCAACACTTTGGATTTTGTGTGGTATATCCATATAATCTTTGTCTTGTTAACGATAGACGTCGGTACTGCTCCAGCGTCGCACGGCCCCGCTTTTATTCAACCACATGTGATTGGTAAGGGGTGTAGCGAAATAACAAGTAGACTTTAAAATACTACCCATATAGCTAGTATGCAATAGTTATTTTGAATATCCGTAGAAACTAATTAATAATGATCATGAATTATCAATAATACAATATTTAGTTATCATTCTACTATTCGGTGACGGGAATAGTTACTTCAACCACCTAACATTTTTTTTTCAAAGATGCATTTTATTTTGCTTATCATCTGCTAAAGAACTTTTGTAGTTTGTTGGGTTTTATGTGCTTAATGGTTTGCAAAACATGTTTGTACTATAATATGCACCATAATGCTAGACCGCCTGTATTGTAAGCTATGAAATGCATGATCATAGTGTAGTTAAGGTAAGTAAATTTCACAATCTAGAAGCTTCTTTGGGAACCATGAATAACATATCAGACTATAATTAACGCATATCAGATCATTATATGCGCGAAAGACAAAGTGCATTAAGCGTAGAGGCCCACGCACGGGAACTGACTAAACAACCTCACAGATCAAATACCCAAAGCGCTTAAACATGCACATCATGCGCGGACGCATTGCCAGTTTGCAAAGTCGCAGCAGAATTGACAATCCTATACTCACAGAGATAAGAAAACTGAGGCAGGCTCTACCTCTCTCCAACAGGAAAGGGACATAATATTGGCCTACCTGGAGTAGATATTGGCATTGTTGACGGACCAGGAGGCCATTTTGATCTTGGAGGTGGTGGACATGGCGGTTTTGGAGCCGGAGGGGGGCATGGATTGGACTTTGGGGGCCACGGCGGGGGTTTAGATTTCGGAGGCCACGGAGGGGGTTTAGATTTCGGAGGTCACATGGACATTGGCGGCCATGACATGCACGCCGGGGGCATGGACAAAGGAAAAGGCAACGGAGGCGGCGGCGGCGGAGGTGGCGGTGGAGATATAAATATCGGACTCGGTCTTGGTATTGGAGATGGAATTGGAAAAGGCAGCGCGGGAGACGGAGCCGCCATTGGAGTAGGAGGAGGCCCAGCAGGTGCGTGGAATGGGCCAGGAGATGGTCTAGCACTCGGGGCAGGGGGTCCAGATGGGGCAATGGGGATAGGTATCGGAACACCAGGCGGTATGTCCATCGGTGCTGGTTTTGGTAGGCCAGACTCTGGGGGTGGAATTGGAATAACATCAGGAGCAAACGGCGGGGGGATTGGAATCGGGGGTGGGAATAACGGAGGGGGTGGTGGGGCGTTAGGCGGACCCGCAAGCCTCGGTTTCGGAGTCGGACAAGGACAGAACGCTCTCGGACTTGGAATGGGATTAGATCAAATAGCAAGTACGTAGGGTGTCCATTTTACGATGTATCCTAACTAACAGAATAGACAATTATAAAGACAGCAAAATGTGCCCCGGGATTTTAATTTTGCTGTTCATAAACGTTGTCTTAATTATAGTTGCATGCTTATCAAGGTAAGTTAAACAGAAGGGCAATTTTCCCGAATAAGAAGTGTTTATATGCAGGTAAGAGATTATGAATTCTAATTTTGTATTAAATGACAAACAGTTATAGAAACAATTCAACATTTCTTTTTCCAGATACCATTTTAGTTTGTAAGTACAATAGCCACCCTGTGGTTTGTTTTGCATGAAGTGCAATCACTTCCTTTCAACGTTCATCCTAATTGCAAGAGTTTCAATACATAAATTTTATTATTAATGAACTATAAAGAAATTTACTTCATTTTAACAAATTGAATTATAATTTTGTTTTATATGAAACATAAGTATTATCGTGAATTAAAACTTTTGCAAGTTCCTTCCTTCACCTGGTTCTGTTTCTTCGCTTGTTCTGTCCTTTTTATAAAAAAAAATGCAATTTGATATAAAGTTGACAACGAAACGCACTCACGTTAAAATAAGGCAACCGCTTCTTTCCTTTGTTGAGGAATGGGTACTGTAATTGACATGATTGTTTGAAATTAAACAAGGAAAGGTACGGTCTTTTGTTGTGTGGCTGAATTGTGTCTGGATGTGGGTGAAACATTGTTCTAACAACTGTTGTGATCTGTCCTTTGTTTTAAAGATTTAATGTTAAATAAGACAATAATAAGAATCTTTCAAAAACTCATTTTTTTGAATTGATATTGCGATATTCATATCTAAATATTATAACAGTTGTAGAATTTATCATATAAATCACTTTTTTAAGAACATAAAAGATATAATACTTAATGCGATTGATGACATTGTTTTAATTCGTTTCTTTCTTTTTTATTGAACAGCTGATGCCGATCATGGTAAGTAAACAAATGTACATCAATTTCAATGGCTGAACATGTATTTATTCAGGTGAAAAATCATTTATCATAATCTTATAATTTGATATCTTGATAAAAAAAATGTGTAATTTACAAGTCAAGTTAACTCGGACAAAACAATATAGAAAAAACACAAAAGAAATGAAGTAAAAAAAATAGAGAAAGCCTTCTTAAACCGCACCGATGTTGTTAATTCTTATATCTTCGTACATACTTTTTCAGTACAAATCTCAGGACATCATGGAATGGGCGGGGGCGGAAGAGTCATTGTCAGTAAGTTATGCAATACAGTTATTGATTATAATTGTCAACAACTGTCAGTTGTTTGTCAGTCAGTATTTAACCAATTCATTTTATGTAAATACAGTTAATGAAATGATGTAATAGTTGGTCAGTATTGTAATGAAATATCGTTTGGGTCAGGATTTTAGATGTTTTCGTAATCAATTACTATCAGATGTGATTGTAAGTTAGTATCAAAATCATTGAAATGTACTGAAAAGAAAAAGAACCTCATGCTCTACCAGGCTATCAAAGATAACTGATGTCAATCATTTAAGCTTTTTTTCAAGTTTAAAATATAAATCATATCATCGCCTCTTCTATTATACTTCAGATAAAACAACCTTTGAATTCGGTCCACTATAAAACTGAAATTACTGATGCATTTTGTAGCGTACCAAAGCTAATATAACTTTATTGCAATGTTTTTTATGTATAAAAAAAAAATGAAACAAGAATGTTGTTTTTAACCAGATGACGCTGACTCGGTTAACCTTGGTGGGATGGAAGGGGGTCATGACCCCGGGATGGTAGCTCCAGTAGCCATCCTTGGAATCCAAGATTCAGGAAGTATGTCCCTTTAAAAGACCAAAAACATTACGAATAAATGATTGCTTTGTAGTTTACACATTTAGAACCATTTTAACAAGACTTTAGACTTTCAGTAGGATGTATCTTTCAATTCTTGTGTCAAAACAAGTTAAAATGACGCTAGTTTCAAGAGAAATATACATCGATTGTGTAATCTTTGCTCAAAAGTCAGACATATCTTGTGGATTTCAAAGAGCCATGGCTAAGTGGCCTACAATAAAATAGACAGGCCTACATCTATTTATTTTTAACACAACTATCCGAAGTCGAAGCTCTTGGTAAACTGGTTCTATACAATCAGGAAATTTAAACTAGATAAAACACCCCGCAGAAAATATCCACTGCATGTAACATGTTACTTACTTTCTCTAAAATGTTACTGATGTTATTTAACGTATCATAACATGTATTTATTATCCTTTTAAGTGCCATTCGCTGATCACATGGGCGTGGGGAACGGCTGGGACAACGGCCACAACGGCTTCGACAACGGCAGAATGCCCATTATGGGCGGCGGAATGCCCCTTGGCGGCGGGAACGGATTTGACGCCGGCTTTGATTCCGGACTCGGAGCTATTGTTGATGGCGGACATGGAATCAGCAAGGGTGCTCACAAAAAAGGTAAAACAATGAAGTAACAAAAGGAATATTTTTTGGGGGCAGAAAAAAAGATTAAGGTTTTGATTTTTTATTTTGTATTTGATCGGTCATTTAATGGTTAAAAAATAGATATCTAACTCAATCATAAAAAGCGTAGGTAAAACTTTGTATTTATATCGATATAAACAAAACAAAAATTCATATTTACCGATCATTTTCATTTACTTGCATTTGATATTGAACAGCATTTTAATTTTCACACATTTGAAACATGATTATGTCATTATCAATGTTTTGTTATTTTTTTTTCAGTGTAAAGCAGGATGGTGCCTAGACACTTGGGCGGGGGGATATTTCATTGTTTAATGTCATTAAATTATATTTTTCATTCCATGTTAATAAAATTACACAAACCTCATATGTTTCTTTTTTATGATCAGAATGATATTGGATTAAATATTCTAATTTTTTTTAGAAGGATTAAGTTTCATTAACTGGTTTAAAACATTTCTAATATGCATTATAAAACTAGAAACGGTTATTCGGGAAAAAGGATTAAAATAATTATAACAAAGATTGAAATTTAAATGAAATGATGAAACGAATGTAATAAAAACTTATTAAAATGCTGAAGTCAACGTCTAAATATACGATAACAAATTCAAAATTTGAATACAATTTTCTATACATTTAAATGCATTTTTAAAGCGCAAGTTTAAAATGTCATGACCATTGAATTGGCATTACGCTTATTCATAATACGGTAAAGTTTATGTTTTTTGTAAAGCCATTCTTTCATTTCATAAAACAGTTTCTTAAATATCATACCCAAAAATTAAGATGACAACCTTTCCTTAAATGGGAAAAAAGTTGAACATGACAATTGGAATGGATTGAGTAAAGTGTGTTAGTTAATTTCACAAAAACGATAGGAAAGACAGAGAAAAATGGAGTGTCCAAAAGAAAGGGAAACTTTGAATTTGATATATCATATTATGTTTAAAAAGTCGTTACACTATTATATTATGGAGACCAAGAAAATAATTTTTGATGACGTTAACTATAGATAAACAAGCTTGTCTAAGCCAGTAAGTTTCTTACTTTCTTCCGTAGCACCGTGTTTACAATGCAAGAAAAACAACATTGTCTTGATTGTTGTTTTTAAACCTTAAACGAGATATGTCATAAATTTAATTTTTTTAACACGTGAGTCTTAATAAAGATATATACAGTCTACATACCAACAACAACACATGGGAATGATATGCTGTGCTTGGTCATGAGCATTCCAATTGGACTCGGCCTCGCTAATTAAACATTGATTTCTTAGAATGTGTGGATCTCAGTTGATGATTAAAACAATTTTAACCAGTTAACATTTTTTTTTTCAAAACAAAACAGTTAAAACCAGAGATATTCGTTTTCATTCATAATATTAATGATTGGATTTCACATCTAACACAGTTAAAATCGGACCTCTTTCTTCTTTCGAAAATAAATTTTAAAAAAACCCCACAAATACACTACATTCATTTTCCAGTCTCATTCTATTGATGGAGGCAATTCATAAGTGTATTTATTTTATTAATCGGAAGATCTTTTCTAGAATATCCTTTATAGGCATGCAAACAGAAATAAAACCCCATGAACTAGAACACTTTAGCCTCACGCTATTGGTACACATATGATTCTGACATCATAAATATGCTTCTTCAAAAAGAAAAAAAAAACCAAAGATTTTTAATTCCTTGATTCTATAAAGGAACTTTTTAAAAAATTAAACCATCGTTTCATATGAATCATTGACGACGAAATTCCTTGACATTCTTACATCAAAAGGTTAAATATGTTTCTTAAGAAAGAAAAAAAACCCATACTTTTCTTCATTCTTATAACAGAAATCTTTTTTAAAAAACCAGAATTAAACAATGGTTGCATATAAATCAATGACATAATTCGTGATTCCTTTAAATTCGTGAAATTCTTTGACATTTCTACATTTATAGGCAGGTGGGGAAAAGTGGAGTCCGATACAGAGATATCATCGTGTACGCGGCAGGGGGAAAGGACGATTTATCTCCTTCAGCAGTTCACGAAGGAGGTTAACGGTGGGAACCGTACTCTTAAATGAATAACTTGATGACAGCTGTTGACACATAGAATGCCCATATAAATCACCATCAGCCGTTGAAAGGCCATTAAAGAACACGTTTTAAACCCTTGTCCTAGTATGTGTACGTTTCTTGCAAAATGACCTTTGTAGGCTTATTGTAAAAACATACTAGATTTGATATTCGCATAAGTATCCATTGTTTAAGTGTGTGTCTGTTATGTTGTGATAATAAAAAGGTAATATTTTGTGTAATTGCATTGCAAAATGATCAAAGAAATTCAAATGTACTTTATATAATGTTTGCATCAATATCAATTGCTTAAATATGCTTTTCCTAAGACGGGATACGGAAAAGATTTTTTATTTAATTTTATTGAACCCTCACAATTTTAGCAAAATTAAATTTCTATAAGTTGCTTAGTTTAATGATTACAAGATCATTAATTATACAAAAATGTTACTACATGTTCAATGTTGTAGAGTTAATGGAATTAATAGTGATGATATTAAACCCTCCAGAAATGAGCAATACAAAATTAGTATATTTAAAACCCCTGCAAGCACGTTCTTAAAACGCACTAAACAATAACAACAAATCAAACACTCGCTTCAGAACGAACTTTAATTTTGTTTTTAAGCTTTTAGACAAGTTCCGTATTATAAATAAATTAAAAAGCATTCCAGAAAATAATGTGTGTGCTTTTAAGGTTATCAATGTTAACCTTTTGTCATTAACAAATAACAATAAAATCACAAAAGACAAACGCCAAAACCAAAAATATTGCACTAACCGATCAACAAATAGCATAGCAAGTTCATGTACAACATTATTCAATATCCATGCCTTAATGGGAAAATCAAATAAATATATGTAAACAATGCATACCTATGACTAAATTACTTTGTTGAGATACATGAAATGAAACATAAAAGGGGGAAAAATAATGGAAATTTGGAGTGGTATCTATTTTTGTTTCTATCTCTGTTTATTTTTGTTCGTCCAGTAATATACAACATGTATGCAATTGATCATTTCTAGCAATTTTACAACGCGTTATTTGTACTTGAAATAACACAAAATCTGCAAATCAACAAAATAAAAAAAATAACAATTTCATTACAAATTATTTCAAAATATGTTATTTCTATAAACTGTTATACGATATTATTTTTAGATACCGAATAATAAATGACTAAAAATACTCCCTGAAAAAAATCTTCAAAGGAATTGTGGATTATTGTCTTTCGATTTCTCATTAATGTCACTGGTATATACCATGTACTATGGAGGGTGCTAATACTGATTACACTAACATATTTATTATTGTGACGATATTTTAAGTCTACATTGATAAGTTTTGGGTGAGATAAATTGTTGGTATTTTTTAAGATGATGGCCATATGCTTTTTTTCCTGACTATATCACTTGATATGAACTATCATCTTTGTTCGGTATTATGGCTTTTAATTAGCCGAAAAGCTCAATTCGCCTAAATAATTTTATGGTATTAATTTTGAAATGTTATAAAATATTTGAATAATAGTAAGCAAATAAAGAAAGCAATTAATTTCCATTTTACACTATGTTGATATAAAAACAACCTTTTAGATAGGAATCTCAAACCATTCAATTATTTTATCTGTAATTAATCACCTTGATGATAAGAAAATAAATCAGGAGAGCATGTCTAGGACATTTCAATGAAATCTATTCACAAGCAACATATATTATCAGATATAAACTAAAATTAAAACGCATTGATTACTGAAAATTTGTAATTTTATATCAATATATATGAACAGGTATCTAATAAATATCTGAATTGATCTGAATGTTGTTTTTCTTTTTTTTTGGAAAACATTTATTTGGCCCATTCTATATACAGATATTATATAAATTTATTCGATATTTGACTTCTTTATAAAGCTTGTCGCCTGCCATGATTATACCATCATGCAATGCTCTGCAAAAATATACAATTGATACAAATGTCATGAGAACAGGCACATATCAACTGGGTTTTTTTCCCCCAAATTTTAAAGATGTCAAAAAAGAAAATGAACCAAAAAAATAGCTGTGTTATTATGTCACGTAAAAAAGCTGGGTCAGCCTTAAAAAATATCCCCACATGAATATATTTTCAACACGTGCATAAAATAACAAAAAAGCATGACTTTAAAAATTAATAACTACTAGAATGTTTGGCTTATTTATTTGTGTATTTATCTATTTATTTATTCATTAACCTATTAACCTATTTATTTGTTCATTTATTCATTGACTTGTCTAATTGACTCTGTGTTTTGCAGAGAACTATTCGATAATTTCTGCACAAACTTTGAAGAAATAATGAATTGACGTTTGTGTGTTTTTATGTATTTCGGGGAAATGAATGGCTTCTATTTACACACGTATATTCCTCGTTTTCTTGTCGAGCTGAATCGAAAATAAATTGAATGGGTAATCAAAGAGGGATTGAAATTAATGACAACTTGACTGACTCAAACATAACAAAGAAATTAAACAGAAACACTTTGCTTTATTTGTCATAATTCCATAAACAACGCAACGTATTAAAGAATATTTACGTATGTATTAGATACAATTTGTTTGAAAATAGCTTGGAAAAAGCATAAGAGGCTCTTATACCATTTATTGAATACATAATGTGTATTTTGTTTTATTTTTCAAAACAAAGTAAGTTCATTAAAGCTTTTTGGGAGTTGATTTTAATCAACTCTCCTATGCAGTCAATCTGCTAAACCGAAAGTGAAACAGTGTTTGGACCTAAGCACAAATCATCACCACTGACAAGTTTTAGTTCTTGAATATAATAGAAAAATTCGACGTAATGTATGCTGAAGCATTGTTTTTCAAGGAAACTTATCTATAAACTGAAAATAGTAGGATTTTATATAATAAGAACAATTAAGATATCTATGTAGTTTCATGTAGTCCTACGCCAGAGTTTGATATAGTCTCATTCAACCAAAAGCTCGGCTGTCTCCGTGAATCTCCGACAAACAGAGAGGTTCTCTTGCTTGTCGGATATTAAGGGAGACAGCTGAGCGACTGGTTGAATGAGACTGGAGTTCAATATCAATAGTGCTTGGATCAATACAATTCATAGTTTGAAATCTATCTTTAAATATTACACAACATGATTCATATGGGGTTTCTCTAAATTCTTGTCTGAAAAGTCTAATTAAAATTCATATTATAAAAAAGTGTTAAATTTGAATACAAAAAAGAAACTAATTGCCACAAAGATGAGTTGATGTTAAAATAAATGATAATCGATAAAATCAACTCCCGTCAGTACTTCAGTACTTTGATTTCTATAAGCAAATGGTTTATTGAAGCGTCTGATTGAACAAAATTTGTTTATTATAGTTCTGTATAAAAGTAAAGCTACTTTAAACTTTCAAATTGAATGATGTGATCAGCGATCGAGCTGTCTCCTCTTAATTTAATATTTTAGATATTAAATTAAGTACTGTATCAATTGAAAATGTGGACGATACTATTGAAAGTGAAAAACAGCTTTCTACACAAATAGGTAATCAATGTGAAATGTGTGAACATGCATTCCAAAAAGTTAATTATTGGTCATCTTAGTAAAAGTTTTCCGTTTTACTATGTAGGCTTATAAATTGTTTGACTTATTTTCAGTTGCTTGAAAAATTGGTCATTTTAATATTTGACATCTTTATCAATAAATCTATTGAGTAATCTGTCGATTGATTTACAAAATTATTGATTGACTGACTGTTTGGTTGAGTGTTTAGTCCTATTTTTACTAATACAACGTTTGATATGCCTCCAGTGACCTATTTCTCTTTCTAACACCTGGTGTGAAGCACATATATACCATCTTTCATTCTTCATTCAACCCTTGTAAAAATTTCCAAACTCTAATTAAAACGTGAACACTAAACAAATCTTTTTTTGAAATTCTCTGACAGATAGGCAGATTTTAAGAGGTTCATTTATTTCTTTTATTTTAAACAATCATATTGTCATTCTTAAGTAACGAGCAAAATGCTGTTGAATTCAGGAACAAATATAATATGTCTTAAAAAATATCAAGACGTAGAAAAAGCTGAAGCATTCACTAAACTTTTTCAAAAACTCTAACATTACTTATCTGCTTATCGAATGTTACTTAAGGCTAAAATCAGGGATTTATTGTGTAATAAAAATAAAAATGATAAAACTCGTGTAATCAAAGTAGGTAATCACCGTTAGAATCATTAATTAGTATGAAAAGATGTCGACTTCAATATCTAAAAAAGAGTACATTCAAGGTGAAGTTTGAAAAATCCGGAAATTCTTGTTGCGATCATTTTGGTTCCAAAGTGAGAGTAGCCGGAATTTTAGTTTTATAACATGGAAGGGCAGTCTAACATTGTTTTAAGGGATTGAAGTTACAGAAATCGAATGTCACCTGTATTACATAATTAAATAACAAAAATAAATAGATAACAAACCCAAATGTATATTTTATTAATAAAATATATTCAGACGCCCGAGGATGAATGTAACACACTGAAATAGCCAATGTTAAATATGGTACTATTTATAGAAATGTACAATGGTGTCTCATAACCCAGAAGGAAAAGCCGAGAGTCTCTGGAAATAAAAAAAATGATTAGTGAGAAGGTTTCATATTTGTTTTCAATACATGTTTAATAACATTTATTTTCTGTTTGTAATGATCTGATATATTTATTTTATCTTTATATATCTTCGCTATATACGCAAAGCACTGCATTTGAGAATTGTTAATAAGTTAATACTTAATATTGAAAATAACTATCATTTCTTCACAAAAGTAAAGGATCTTTGTTGGAGATTGGTAACAGAAAAAAACAAACATAAGTATGTTGATGATAAAACTTACCGACGGCCTCGAGAACAGATCCTTTCTAATGCCCTGTAAAAAAGACATAAACAAAGAAGTTAGAAAATGTATAATATTAAACAGACAGTAAAACACAAAACAAATATCGTCTTAAAAATAAATATTAAAATATTGACCATAAATAAAGAAAACAACAAGAAACGTTTTGAATAATAGGGAAAAAAACAAGTTACACATTAAATTGAAATAAAGTCAATTAATATTAGGGGAAAACAACATGATTCTCTACGTAGCTGTAATACAAAAGTGCCCACATAAATAATACAAAGCAGAATAAAAAGGTGTATAATGCTTTGGACAGGTGGCAAATATAGTTTAAAGATTTCATAGAAATTAACAAAATATACAAAAGTTGATGAAATAGACGATTATTTTGATATAGTAGATCGTAGAAAGATGACTTTTTGGCAAAAATGGCAATGAAGCAGGCAAAATTGTGATGGGATAATAAACCGTCCAAGTATAGGAAAAGGATGCCTTATATAATCATATCCTTTGCCAATTCCATGGATGAAAAATTATGTGCAAAGAAATTGCGTCTATACCAAAGCAAGTATTCAATACAGAAAATGAAAACAGAATGATACATATGTAAATAGTTTATTCTTACGTAGGGATAAAGGATAAAAAGAAAATAATCAAGGTTTAGGGACACCCAAACAGGATTTAAATATAAAAAGGCAAGGTGAATAAAGAAGAGGGAAGATAACAAAAAAGTTACCATTATTTTTCAAGGATCAGTTCTCATAAATTACTGAAGAAAAAAAGATAATTCATTACATGGAGACAACTTAAAAAGAAAACGACCCCATAGATTATAACATATAATATAACATATAATGCGTGCATCAAAAATGTTATGTGAAAAAAGGAGATCAAACTGCAAAAGTGAGAAATAAAGCACGTATTATGAAAAGACTGAAATATGAAAACAAGAATTGATAAAAGAAAGACAAAGTGAAAGTGAAAACAGTATTCAAATACAGCTGTGGAATAATCAAAGACAAGTGGCAGTGCGCGACAGATTCAACATCTTTGTGCGTGACGACATTTTGCGTGACGGTGGAACAGAACGGTTTGGCGTTAACAACAACATTTAAATGTACATCTTACCGAATTTTTTGACATCTATAAAATATTAAGTAAAGAAGATAAGTTTTTAAAAAATTACGAATTAGTGAAAAATATTAAAAAATTAAGAAATTACTTTGAGATTAATCTTTTCATTATAAAATCCATTAAAATTTCAACTGATTTTAGCGAATTTTTCTTTATCTCAAGATAAAGCTCTTTATGTGCTTACCATAATTGTCGTTATACGCTAATTGATTGGCTAATTGTAAATCGGACTGGAGAGAGTTTCCTATGTCGTTAGCCTGTGCATTAATGAAGTTTTGAGCTTGCGCAAGAACGTTTGCTTGGGCCTGGGCTTGAGCCTGAGCTTGGGCCTGGGCTTGGACTTGAAATTGAGACTGGGCTTCAGCGTGAGCCTGCGCTAAAGCTGAGGCGCCACCAAACGCCGATTGAGCATCGGCAAACGCATTAGCGTCATTAAAGGCTCCATTGAATCCTTGAGCTCCATTAAACCCATGAACTCCATGAAAACCTTGTCCATTTAACAAAGATTGGGCACCGTTATATTGACCATCATTGAAACCCTGGCCCCCAGCAAAGGCCTGGGCAACAGCTAAATCTCCAGCAAAAGATGACGCATCAGCGAAAGCGCCGACATTCGCGCCATCGTCATTACCAGCGCCATTTAGGAAGCCACCCTGGAAAGCACCGCCAATGTTTAACTGTCCTGCGGCGCCTGATAGAGATGAGTCATCTAATTTTGATTGAAGAAATGATGAGAATAGGTAAAGAAGGAAGCAAGAGTAAGCGCAAAACAAGGAAGTTATATCATGAAACCATAAATGTGAAAAAGGCCGCAACAACAATATCTAAGATGAGTAATATCTCTAACAACGGCGATGAATAATACTGCACTACTTCTTTAAAAAATCAATATCGTTGGTGTTGTTTGAAAGATTTATTTGACTTACCATAACCCTGTTGATATCCTCCGCCGTCTGAAAATGAAAATAAAGATATAATTAGATAATATTGATAATCATAATGATAATAATATTAAAATAATAATAATAAAAATGATTTGACAAATCTGACATTTTCAGCACATACACAAATAATAGTATCAACATGACAAAAACAGCTGTCGTGATAAAACATATAACAACATAAAAGAACTCAAGAAATAAAGTATTTGATAGTTTGGCAACTTAGGTCCAAATTTGGGTGAACAATGACTATATAAGATTGATTAATTTTGTAGAATATGCATTGAAGCTGCATGGTCAGATGTTGATAATCAGGTAGAAAGAAATGGTGGTAAAGTGTCCTTGACGACATGAAAGGAAAAGGAATGAGAGTATATGTAAAGCATAAAGTAGATTAGCTTGGAGGATAAAACATATATGAAACTGATATGAAATCAGAGTAATTGGCAGTAATATTTAATCCCAACAGCGCTTTAGAGATCCATAGGAAAGATACAAGAATGTGTTCAGAAACGAAAACCATTTTGTTCTGTTTAAACCTGTGCTGTAGGACGATAAGGCTAAATAAAGACGCATGATTGGGGTGTTTGATGATTGTGTCTAAATATATGTGACCACATCTAGTAGTAAGCAAACGTATTGAGTTAAAAGCATAGCCAAGTATATATGTAGAAAAACGGTAAAACACCGCTATAATCCCATTTGAGTAATAAGGCTTTGTAATACCATGTGAATTAAATGACATTTTGTGTTACATTAATGGAGAGATGAATCGGAGGGGAGATGAGTGATTACATAATACCCACATAAATAGGACAATTCGTATGAGTGCTGGAGAATGTGCTTCCTGTGGAGTACATGGGACTAGGCAATGCGTTCGTTCTCTTATCTTACCGGCACATATTCACCACGAACGGTTCCTGTTACTTGGAGAGGTAGGGCATTTCTTGTTTCTTGATAAAACACTCCGGCATTGCTGCCGCCACCGCCGCCGCCGCCGCCACCGCCGCTTACTGTCTCGAATCTACCACCAAGTCCCCCCTCAAAACCTGATCCAGAGAATTCAGTATCAAATCCACTACCCCTGTCAAACCCAGATCCTCCGCCTCCCACCAGTCCAGCAGAACCGAATTCACCCTCTAGGTAGCCTTGTCCGTCAAAATAACCGCCTGGATAACCTCCTGGATAATCGCCTGGATAAGGGCCTGGATAAGGGCCATCGACATATCCGTCGCCTAATTGTCCGAAGCCGCCTTGAGAGGATACCCCGCCCGTTAGTGGAACTGGAACGACTCTTTCCGTATGCCGTATGCTGACCAGGTCACTTCGGCGGCCTCCAACTCCTGCACCTTCCACATAGCCAAACTCACCATCCAGTGGAGGACCCAAGCCTGAGAGCCCTATTGAAGATCCACCAGCAAGGGAAGATTCAACAAACGTTGCATCCGGTCCATCTCCGAAACGGGGTCCATTAGGATAGAATTCCCCGCCAAAACCAGGACCTAAATCTGAGCTAAATCCTGGACCTATTCCAGGGCCAAACTCGGAACCAATGGAGCCTACGCCGACATCTACTATGGGACCCCCTCTGAAACCAACGGATTCAGTGACCAGCGCTCCTGGTGCTGCTCCCCCAACAAGTGTATCGGATACCACACCACCAGGGGCTCCGTCGACAACCACGTCCTGTCTCTCAACAACCCTAGCCAATCCAACTCCAGCACCAGCAACGGAGTTGACAGAAGCTAGACTTCCGCAATTGACCCCATCTGGACCACATCCCTCTGCTGTAAGTCAATGGGTCATTTCAAAAGACATTTTGCAAAAAAAGAAAGAAATATTCTTCAAAAGGAGGTTGATATATTGATTCAGCGGGATCCCAAGAACAAAGCACTGTGAGTGAGAATCATCCGATGTAAATCAGATTGAATGTTAGGATTCGTAGAATAAAGGTGTCAAAGGTTTATAACTGATATGATCTTCCACCCTATAGACATGGGAAACCATTGTTATATAACCAGATACATAAAAGCAAAACATTATGTATAGATATCGATCTGATTGCTTACAATTTATTAACTATGAGTAAAAAACTATCATAGTCAAATTATATTAGAATTACTCATTTTAACGGTATTTCTTAATAAAATATATGTATAAAAAACTTAAATCGTAGTTAAGAGGTGTATTTCTAAAGTATTAAATACATCGCATACAAAGAAAAACAATACAACAAAAAGCATATACATGGGTTCGCAGTTGTAGTATAAATAAACAGAAACAATATCAATATTAAATAAATTCTAGCATGATTACTTTTTAGTTTCATTTAAATGATATTTTCATATCAATATCACATTTTTTTAAAAGATTATTGTTATAAACTTTTGTAATCTTTAAATTTATATTAAATTATTTTGTTTATCTTTGTATTTAATTTTACTTTCTAATACTCTAATCACTTAATGAGACGGTAAATGTTATTTTACATACGTTTAACTGGAACAGGAACAATTTCAGTAAGTGTTGTTCTTTCTAAAAAAAAAATAAAAGGAATTAATTAAGACATGTTTTATATTAGTGAGTTTGACTTAAAAAATTTAAAACTAAAATTTTATATAAGTGATTTTGGCTGAAACATTTAATGATGTTCAGATAACGTCGTATTAGCAGAACGCTTAGTGACAGCATTTATTTTTAGGAATTACTTTCGGTTACTAACGCATTTATAAGATTATTGAAACTGATTTGTCAGGAAAATTTGACTGTACAAATCGTGTTATCTACTTACTTGGGATGGCGACCTTCTTTACAACGGTAACTGAAATAGGTAAAAGGTAAAAGGTGAAATAGGTAAAAGGTAAAAGGTGAAATAGGTAAAGGTGAAAATGATATGCGCAGTAGATGAAAAAAGATACTACAGCTATAAGTCTTGTTTCCAGATTTCTTTAGAATAATATATTTTAGGTACATTTACAGTTTACAACCCTATGTCTTATTTTTCTATAGAAATTTGATACTAGTAACCCAATCTTCCACTAAGTAATGTGGATTTAGGTCAGTTTACGTATAAGTCAACGAAAAGTCCAGAATTCTCACCGTCAATAGGAACTGAAAAAGAAAAAAAAAACCAACATTACAACATTGTTTACTTTCATAATTCAGTATGTAATATAATGTCACATAAATTATGAAATATGAAATTTATCTAAACCCTAATGAGATTGAACAAGAAAGTAGAATTTACCTTTTTGGACTTCTTGTGTTTGCTTAATGTGAACACCTGTCAAAATAAGATGCAAATGTACTCAAAAGGCGTTGTTTCAATTCAAGTCAACTTTTGTATTTCTTATGTGTTTTAGTGATAGTATCTATTTGCGTTATATGATTTGTTCTTCCTTTTCTTTATTTAGATCATTTGTAACGGTAAAAAAAAGGTAATTTAAGGATATAAAATGTTCTTTCTGGCGATTCAAAAAATCCGACTTCAACCAAACTTGATTTAGGAAAGTTTTTAAAAAATAAGACGCAGTTAAAATTTGTTATTTACTTACGTGGGACAGGCACTCGAACCTCAATTGGAACATCTATCTTTCTGTGGTGGACCTTTTGTACTTTGACTGGAGAAAAGCACACAATGAACTTGAAATTAAGATCAATTACTGTATATATGCATCCGATTCATTATTTAAGGATCATTACTCTTCCGCTTGCTTTTTTGTATTACATTGGAAATGAATGGAAATAGTTCGTTTTTAAATCGTATGTTTCTGTTAGGAAGTCACCGAGTTCTCTACTTACATGGCTGAGGAACTTGGACTGTTAAAAAGAGAGAAAAACATATTATTAGAACAAACGTTTCACATAGTTTTATGTAGCGCAAATGCATAATTCAAGCTTTTGTTGTCTTCTTGAAATCATCACTTTCATACCCATTTAAGCAGAGGTTTAAATTTTATTTTATTTTTAAATTCATGAATATTTATTTCTATTATATCTAGATTAGTGAAGTAGCACAATTAAGACTAATTAATTAATTAATTAAGATTAATAATGGAACCTACCGACTTTAACCCTATCCTTGTATACTTTGTGGGGTACATCGACTGAAAAATGAAAAGTAACGCATAAATCACATGATAAATGTCATGTGACTAAAGATTAAGTAATTTGAAACAACCATTTCATCTTTCGACACCAGAGAGTGACAAATACTTACCGATTCTGTTCAATACTTTGGTAACTGAAAAGACAATGAAAAATGTTGAATCAATATTTTCAAATAGATTGTTATAAAACTTTTTTTCTTGATTATATGAATTGATAGTAAAAAAAATGTTTCAAGCTCAAATGTATAAATTCCCCACTGTATGCTTGATTATTTTGTTTTTGAATAGTTATATTTATCATCGTAATCATGGCATTTGAACAATGTGTCTTTATTTTGACTTACTGATCTTGTGTTTGATGACTGGGACGGGTCTTGGAACATCAATGAACTTCTTTACCTCTTTTGTGTGCCAAACATTATCTAGAAGAACCAAACAATTGATTAACTGAAAATCGACATACAAGTGCAAAACAATATTGAAGGTTTTATAGGACAGCTCCATATTGTGACGTACTTCCTATGTAGATAAACAGTAAATAAAGTTAAATGGAAAAATACGACACGTTTATTTAAATTAAAATCAACAAAGGTCTAACACCATCGTAAACGAATCTTTCTTTTTCCATTAATAGTAAAATGCTCATTGTCAGTGAAAATTAAATAAACAATTCAATATCAATAGATTTCAATATGACACTTTTGACCAATATGTTTTCTGGTTACCGTATATTTGAAGTACACTTACATGGTCTCTTGCGGTAGTTGACTCTAACCTCTGTAGAAAAAAAATAAAAAATCATCATCATCAGATAAAGGAGATATTGTAATATTTTGCAATTCGAATATTTACTGGTACAATTTAATGCAAATCGAATATCGAATGTTTACTGGTACAAGTTAATGCAATACTCACGTGGAACATGCTTAATGTGAGGCTGCAGAAGTACCTTCTTTACATCGATGGGGAATTTCCTGATGTGAGGTTGTCTCAAAATCACTGAAAATGTAAAATATAATTCATCGATTGTTATTTTTATTTTTAGTATTGCAATAATTAATCTTCTAATTGAATTCTCTCATCGTTTTTAAAGCTTCAACAGCCTACCCAAATTGATAAATGTATAATTTTTTTGGGTAACTGAATTTATCCCAAACCAATTAGAAGTAAAAAGACACTTTACTTACGTTTCTTCTCCACAATGACAGGTACTAAAATATTAATTAAGAATTATAAATTATAAATTATATAATCATATAGCTGTATAGTAATTATGTAGGTTAATGAAGAGATCATCTTTAGGAAAAGATGGATAGAGCATTGCTACTGAAATGGTTACGTTACCTTCACGAATAATGTCCCTAGGAACATCAATCGTTTTCACAACCGTCTGTCTAATAGGGACGTGCTGGACTTGTACCCCTGAAAGACGGATTAATCGATAAATAAATTAATTCCAATTAAACCAACATTAATCATAAAGTTATTATCTTATTTTGGAGGTGTTTTTTCTTTAAAAGAAAGATAACCCTAGGTTACAAGTTTCGAGTTTCCATAATTTTATATGGAAGATAAAAAAAAACGATCTTAACAAATTTTATTTTATTGATGATTTGAGAAAAAACAATTAAACATGTGACCAAACAAGTTCATATCCTGGCGACTTTTTGAAAGCAATATGAGCTGTATTCTTCTTGTTGAATCGTTTTTTACTAAAATGTTCTTTTCTACTAAAATGACAAAAATATCACGGTTTTTTAGATTACTTTTCGCCATATTTTTGTTAAAAAGGCCGTTAAGAATCCTTATTTGGAACAAAATTGAATTATTGTCGTCCTGTACAAAAATAGATTTGATATATATTTCTTAGAAGAGAAATATTTCCTTTGACAAAAATTCATGATTTTTTTTTTCAAATCTTATTTATCAAAAAATTTCGAAGTTATATGAAAGCTTATCATACTAGCAGGTTTTTGCACTAAAATAAAATGCTCAAAAATACAGCTCATATTGCTTTAAAAAAAAGCATGTGACCAACCACGTTCATATCCTGATGAACTTTTTAACTAATTTCCAAACTGAGAAATACTTACTGGCGTGTTCCTGGAGGGCTGGTACCTTTTTTAATTGTGGCTTCGGAGCGGCTAGGGAAAAAAAACAGTAACAGATGATAACACAGGTTATCACAGGTTAACACAGGCTCACACTTACCATTGCAAGTACTGAGCATTCAAAATGGTTATCGTAATCATTTTGCATAATCCGTCCAGTGTTTCTTTTATATAAATAAAGGTTAAACATTGCATCTTTAATGTAATTTTTTTAAATATTATTTTGATTTTTCTACTTTTCTGTAATAGAGCTTTATATACTTACGAAGATGGATGACTACAAAAGAACAAGAATCAAAATAAAATAAACAATCATGTTTACACAAATATCTTATAAAATTTCATATTATATATGAAAACTGTTCATTATGTTATTAATTTCTTTAAAAAAAAATGTTTATTTATTCTTTAATGTTCACAATACTTACTCTCTGTGTGCGTTTTAACTGGTGGTAGAGGATCTAAAAGAAATAATCGTATTTATTGTCGATTACATTTTTAATTATTAATAGAACTAAAAGAAAACATTAAATAAATATCAGTTATTTAAGACAGCTGTCATTATGACCTATATTGAATATCATACATTGTTTGTGTAAATATGTAATGAATAAGTGATAATGAGTAATTGTCCATTGATAAGATATAAAGAGTTATAGCGCTGTGGTTAGTAATGTAGAAGATCTTACCACCAAGGGCCAAGGCTGCAAATAAAAAAATAAAAATATGTTAAAAATTACTACACATATCAAACATTCTTTCGTCATGGCATATTTTCACGCTGGTGTATGAATACGATGCACAATGAAAAAAAAAAGTTTCTCTTTTTTGTTTAGCTGAAGTCGCATTTGTTTAAACTTTTGTGTAAATGTAACGTTGATTTTTTTAATCATAAAGTTTGGTTTTATAACTGTTTTTAATAAGATCAAATTTGAAAGAATAAATAAATAAAAAAAAAAGCTTGAAAAATTGTATGTTTCTCAAAGTACTAAATGGTTTAAACAAAAATAAAAATATCAGACCAGTTGCCATAAAAATCGTCTTTAATGTTTCGCATAATTACAAGATCGTAATGTTGTATCATTTAACAGGTCATTTGTGACAAGGATATTGATGTTCTAAGGGCACAAGTCTGCCTTGTAAGAAATCAAACTTTTGCAAGCATAAAACTTATTCTTTGTTTTAAGTCCATGTAAACACGCACAAAAGCATGTTCCCAAACAACGGTTACAAAGGCGTACTTTACATCAATTAGACACAGCCATCAATTTTATTTTCCGCCAGAGGGCGTTGTCTGTAATTAGTTTGAACTTGCGGTTTTTTTTTTTTCATTCTTGTCGGCGGTAAGTGTGTGAAATTTTACGCTCGATAGACTGGCTTTAATTACACAATAACAACCACTAAGGGATAAATTACATTCCCTTTTGTTCCGTTAGACAAATTTATCTGATGAAAGCGAGGTATTATGGATTACGGGCAATCTTAAACACTCGTTTGTAAAAATAAAACACCGATGATGATTTATGTTACTAAATTAATTAGGAGGCGTATTATCACAGTTGGCTAAGTCCACTCAATTCAGATTAACATTGATAAGAGATACGGAGCTCAGGGTTAAAAACACACCACGTCTAATCAATTTCTAGGCATTCATTAAGGAGGAAAATTAATAGGAATTAACTATTCTAAAATATGGCAGAATATCATGTTTAAACTTTCTAAACCTCTAATGATGGGTTAAAATCAATCAGGATCTGGTATTAAAATTAGGTGAATGAATGAATAATGCCATAATGTACGTTTTGTTTTAATGCATTCATATCCCATGAAAATTACAATTAGCCCAAATATTTAAACCCTAATAGGACATGTGCTAAGTCATATCAATAAGCTTTAAGTTCTAAGTGTTAAGTGAACGTTTTTATTTCACTGATATTTAAATTAGAATAAAATCGTTAAGATTGCAGCGCGTCAAAACAATACAGAATCCTCCGGCAGACAGTCGCTTTTAAGGCCAGAGCTGCCGATTCAAGCGTGTCTGGAATTGACAGTACGCCGAGTCCGATGTGATTTATGATGTGAGGTGCTGCAGTTGTCAACAGTGTTTCAACAACGGCAGCACACCGGCCAAACCATGTAGTGTTTGACAGTTTAATGGCTATATTAAAGACATCGAGGCCTTTTATGTTACTGTGTACACCGGTCCTTCCGATAAAATTGGCTACTGATGGTCATAAAGTGCCGTGTGTATAATCAGCAATTAAAAAGCTGTAACCCAAAGAAACGCCATTCGAGCAAAATTCGACGAGGTTTATGTCTACATGCAGCAACCAACGTACTCACGAAATAAACAAATTGTTGAAGATCAAACTCATAGGCATATTGCTAAAAGAATTTCTTTACAATGTAGCCAAATGTGTTAAAGATAATTGTACATGTATTATAATTAAGTCAACATTTTTTTTACTGTATTGTGATAAATAATTAATTAAGTTATTATAGCAACAACAAAATTATCTTAATCGGTTTATATTTGTAAAGCTATGTAAAAGCCTATGTTAAAAAAATTAATTGAAAATGTTAAAAAAAAAAATTATCAGCACGATTTACTTACCCAATAGAGCCGGTAAGATAAATACAGCCAGCATCGTCGTTATATGATGACAATGCGCGCTCAGGTCCTTTTCAATAGTTCCCGTCTAGCACAAATTATTACTTCTGTAAGTATATATACCGAAGCATTAAATCCACGGTGTGACCTATCAGAAGCCAAAGATGTGTGATATTTCCTTTACGCCTGTCAATCAAAAAAAAGGACCCGCCCCGCCCACCACATTATGGTAATTAGGGGTGTTGCCAGAAATGTAAATGAGAAGAATGTCATTACGGTCTCCCTCATTTGACAATGGCTTTTCAATACAAGTTTCTTTGATATTTTTGAAATAGATAATAAGTGTTCGATGTTTATCATCATTTTATGTTTAATTGTTTTAGTATCAGAGTATGCTTATCACCGGACGCAATTCGTGTCTCTGGTCAAGTGCATTGTTCACATCATGTTTTTTTATCCCCCTCAGGCGCCTCATCGTTGGAATTACATATGTAAATGAGTTTTAACCGCAATAATGACACCTGAATTGTCAAAATGTGTTCCGTTTGTGTTATGTATTTTTTGTTCAAACCAGTAGCCATCGATTGGAAGTTAAAGTATTTCTAAAACGTTTGACTATTTCAGAGAACACGCTAAATGATGATTCAGAATTGATCAGCTTTCTTTAATGGAACATAGACGTTGTTATTTTTTGTGTTAATTTCCACTTGATATCTTGATTTTTTTAATGATGGACAGTGTATTGTGTTTTTCAAGAATGTTGAATCTGAAAAAAAAATGGATAAAGGATATGTTAATCCTCTTTTTGGAAGTATTGGATTCGCAATTCATTTAATTGAATGTATCTAAATCGGATTTTGATAAGTGTAGTATTTTTGTTCTTTTTTAATATCAGCATTCTAAGAGTCAATATACGTTTCAACTGATAATTCTATTGAGACAAACAAGCTTCATGTTACATCTTATTATTCTATCAGTACAGTTTTAATCGGATCAGATGTTACACATGTATATGTTAAGAATAAAAACATAACTAGACGAGAAAATCCTTTTAAAAGAAATAGAATAAAACAAATATACCCAATTTTTCAATAACTGTTAGAAATAATCGCTATAATATAGATATACCGTGTTACCACCTTAAACAACATTGCTGATTACTTTTAATTCATATTGCATTTTGTTAGTTAATAGTATGAACTAGAGAAATAACGTTGCTCTTCTTACCCATTTACCCTGTTGTGTTCCCAATCGTAAATAGTAAATCAATTAAATATACAGAACCACTGTTTTATAATCACAACTTTCTTAGCGTTTATCTTTTTATTTTTTTTATGTAAATCCATATCAGAAATTGTGCAATGGACTTATTAACTAATTTCTGTTATTGAGATTTAAGATATATGATTTATGGATTGTATCAGACATGCATAGACTCTTTTTGTGTTTATGCCCTTAAACGTCTCTTGCATTGTAAAACACAAATGTTATGTCAGGTAACAAAATTGTTATTCTTGAATATAAAATATTTTGTTTATTAGTAAGCTTAAGAGTGAAAACATTCATTAAAGCTTATTTTTCTGATGTTATAATTAACTCAATATTACATTAATAAACTCATAATTAATTTGAAAGTTAAAAAGGGAATTCAAAAATTGGTTCCAAACATTGTCTTGCATACATATTTTTGTATCGCTAGTTTTCATTGGTTCTTGAAATGTGTTTACGTTTGATGTTAGAAAAGTTTTTTTTTCACTTGGTTCCAACGTTTGGCACTCTGCAGTTACTTTTAAAACAATTTCTTAATACGTCGCAATGTTATTCATATAACCATAATGTATTTTGGACTTTTACCTTGTGATCAAAGATATTTACTCTGAATGTATCATCGACGGGTAACTTTGATGTCTTAAAGGAACAAAATCGGTATCATTTTCGAAAGAGAAGGAGAGGACTTCATTCATTTCATAAATGATGTGTTTTGTGTATGGATAGCGGAATACTATTTACAATGTTGATTTTTTTCTTCTCATAAGTTTTTTGTTTGCCGTTGGACAACCCTATTTTCTGCGGTGTAGCCGGAAATTGGTTCAAAGATCAGCTTTGGCAAATCATCTGATTGTGAAAATGTCTTAGCAAGGAAATCCAAATGGAATGTTAATTCGTGCAATCTTTAGTTTTAATTACACTGTTACAAGCGATTGACGTCTATCTTATGCATGACTGGAGTCATTTTTGCAATGAATTGAAATACTTAATAACTGTCCTTTAATAGAATTGTGAATATCATTTTTATAAGAAATCATTTAAACTATAATTGGTAAAGAACCAAATTGAACCTTGTTAAGGATGCTTAAACTACATTTAAATATTGTGCGATTTAAAAGGTTCAATTTTGGAAAAATTAAATGGTACGACTAAACCATTGCATGGTTACTACATCTTTCTAGACAGTCTTGGAAGATAACAGGGAATTCATAGGCACATTTCTATTATCAAATGTGGGATGATGAGACAAATAAACTAATCGTAACATTTCTGACTTATATTGTTATTTAGCTAGAGTCTCTCAAATAGAAAAAGACTTTAAAAAATAAAAAAAAGTAAAAATCAAAAGAAATATCGCATCCAACAAGTGTACTTTTGTGACGTTTATTTTTCTCAAAGGACAGGACGGTTGATGAATGATAAAATGTTTTCAAACAACCGCAAATAGTTTTATAAATCTCTCCAAGGGCTTGGTCACTTTAAATGAAACATGGTTGTTGATTTCGAAAGAAGTTCATAGCATTTGGTGGAGAACACAGAAATGAATTACGTAACTCATTTCCTGCATGTAAGTCAATAAACATACGAGAGACTGGTCATGTAGAAAGCAAAGGATAAAGTGATTGCCTGAATAATAAAGAAAACAAGTATCAATATTTACTTTGAAAATTTCAGTTGATACATTTCAAAGAAATTAAACATATATAGAAGATCGTCACTGAGGACAAATTGAATCTAAAACAAGATAAGATTGATAACAATATATACAGAATCAAAGCAATGAACAAAAAAGAATACAATGGTTTTATTGCAAGGATATTGCAAGGTATAACAATGATAGAAATTTGGTCTGTATAAAGATCCATTTGCACTTATCTTTACATACTGACTTAACAATTAAGACCTCAAACAACTTAAGTTTTCAAACTGCTTGATACATTATGTCATTGATCAATTTGAATGATCAATGCTAAATTCATAATGCATTTTCATTTTCTTTTGACTGAAATTGATCTTTATTTGGAGCTTTTATGAAGGAGGCAAGCAGATGATTGTAATTCAAAAATTCATGTCAAATAAGATTAATTCATACACTAAAAATACTGTGAAAAAATTAATTGTTGCATCACGTTGAAATTTTTTTCTGAGAAACACAATTGAGTATAATGTGTACTTCCTTATAACTTCTATATTGTGAATTTTTCTAGCAAAATTCTCTCCTCTTTTTTTTTTTTTTTTGGGGGGGGGGGTATGTATAGGCATCAACAAACTATGACATACAAACCATTCAGCACCATCGGATAGTGTTTGACAACAGGGGATCTATATGTTTAAGGCAGTCTAAATGCGAAATCGATTCGATTTGTAGCGTTATCACAAAAACGAGACAATTGAAAATGTAGATATGACATGCTGATGTACTATTTCAAAAAGTTCAACAAAACCCTTCAATCAATCTCTGAATTTTGCTAAATTTGCAACATTTGAATCCTCAAATCAGGGATTGAAGAGCTCAATTCCATCTATCTTCCGCTGACGCCAGCTGATGCCTACTGGAGACATTGCTCGCCGACAGTCCTTGTAACACTTAGCCACATTGTCATTAAGATTTCGTTCTGTCTCCTTGTTCAGTTATTTTGGGATATATTCTAAACGTTCATTGAACATTAGGGATGTTTGTTTTCGTTCGTAAGAATGTCAAAGGCGCCCCATTATATTTCTAGAGTTTTGGGTTTCAACCAGACTCAGAAACAATTCCGTCTAATTTTAATGTCTATTTATATTTCTAGGTTTCAAAGTATTCACCTTTACAGAAGGGATCTATTCAAAACTGTAGAGGAATCATTATCATTGATTTTAATTTTGTCAATATTGTATTTAGATGTAATCTGATATTCACGTGTATATATGATGAATAGAAACTCTTGTAGAGAATAGTCTGTCCTTCAAAAGTTACCCATGATGTCCATTAAATTTTAAATTCATAAACATTACTCAGTATTTTAAAATGGACGTTGTTTTGAGTTTTTGTAGCGTTGCAACTAATAAAAAAAAAGCTCGGATTATTTTTTATTTAATGAAATTTACGATGCATATTATATAGTAATCTCAATTATACCACAGACACTTCATTCTTATTTTATACCAGGATCATAGTACTACCATCGGATTAAAAGGGGATGTATTCTTAAATTGGATTCCTTGATTCTGATAACGATGCTACATGAAGACTCTGATAAATTTAGGAACAATTCTGTTCTTATTTTCTTTCTCCACATTTTATTTCTACTGCTGTTTTCATTAAAGAATGTAATACAAAAGATAGGAGAATCGCTTTGATTAATTTCATCAAAACATTTTACCAATTCAAAAGTAAAGTACACTTCACCGTGGTAGTTTACATGAAAAAGATCTTCCTTTGAAATCATTTATTTTGTAGAAGATTTGACATGCTGTAGATGCGTATACTATTAGTAATTTTTCATTGCTACTAATAAGCATCGCAAACAGTATATGTATTTCGTTTACAACTCATAATTCAACATGTCAAATACATGCTGTGTGATAGGCAAGATTGTACAAATGCTACAGGCTGGCGCCTAAGGCGTTCGTGTCAACGAGCAATCGTTACAAGGTCTCTGTAGCTAGATTGGCTGATTTGATTTATCAGGGTGTAATTGATGTAAACTGGTGAACACTTGCACTCCATCTGAAAGATATGCATACATGGTTTATGATTCAGTAATAGAACATTGATGATTGGTGCAAAGATCAAAATATGCTATGCTGTTATGCATTACCACGGAAAATCTAGTAAAAACAGTTCTCAAAAGAGTTAGATAATTAAGCAAGGATATATATAAAACTTAGAAATAGGAAACAAAATAATTATGAAAGTTTTTGTTTTAACATTACATACAGCATGGAAATCGTTTGATATAACATAAGAAACACAAGAAAGCTCACTTTTAAATATATGTACAACATCACATTAAACCAAGTCATTGAACTTGACTTTAAATCTATATAACTGGGTTATTTAGCTATATGATGAAGCATTTTTCTGTTTTTTGAAGGTCAATTTAATCAATCGATACAAATTTCAGTAGAGTTTTAGTGCAGGATTGATGAACGATGCAAAATGTAACCTCATTGAACTTGACTTTAAATCTATATAACTGGGTTATTTAGCTAAATGATGAAGCATTGCTCTATTTTTCGAAGGTCAATTTTAAACAAATTTCAGACAAGTTTTAGTGCAGGGTTGATGAACGATGCAAAATGTAACCTGATGGCACCTGTTTCAATGTCCCTTCAAATCTACAGCAATGTAGAATTCTTGTTAGGTTTTCATAATTTTTCATTTACCAGTCATGTAACAACATGCAATATTTCTTCTCTATGGACTTTATAATGATGTCAGACAATTAAAAAGATTGAACGAATTATGTAATATCTGTTGACATTGGTGCTGATCATTGCTGTACAGAAGCTTACAATGTTTTCAGTTTTGACTTTACAATTAAATTGCATACTTGCAATAGTTGTTCCAATTTGAATGTCGCTATGCCGACAAGTGAGTTGAGTTTTTATAACCAGGTCGAAATGGTTTTGGCTTTTCACAATTTATCCTTACTTTTAACATTATGACATTTATATCACACTTGCAAATGTTTGTTTTTCTTATTCCTGTATACTTTCCTCCTGTAATTAAATGTGTTAAATATAAAAGAAAACGTTTTAGAAAAGAAAAATTGAACACTGTTAATGTTTATTATTATATTGCCATATCATAAAAGACTCAAGTTAAGTTTACAAGATGAAACTGTAATGTGATTGATAAACTCGACAAAACTGAATTTCCTCTAAAGATATCATAATAATATTTATAGGAAATTAGTAAATATACCCTCCCTCCCCCATAAAAAGAAGCTTAACTGGTTATTTTACCCCCCCCCCCCTCCGTTAAATGCTAGTTATTTGAATTTTTTAAAGTGCATCAAGACCCTAAAATCCCTTCATTGACGCTTGAAGAAAAATCATTGTCTATAGACAAAATACAAAAAAAAGCGACAGAAAAAGAGTGGTTCCATCAATTAATAAGCAATTAGGCGGACTGATCGATAGATGAATGTATTTAAGTACATATGAACCAATTATTGAATGATACCGGTCTACCGCAAGCGTGTGACAATAAAATAGTATTGATGTTCAGGTCATGAGGCATTCGATGGTGTTTGGTACAAGATTTTTTTTGCTATATACCTTAAATGTTCTTATAAATGGTAAACAGGTCATGAATAATAAAAAATAATAAGCGGAGCATGTCCTGCATGCACAAGACAATTTTATAATTTTGTTAACTTTGAAAACAAAAGTCTTTGTCTTAAAATACTGTGATGCCAAACAAGATAAATTCGATAAGACGAAAGTATCATTTCTTTACATGAGACAGAATGCAAGCAAAATACTGTGTATGAGACAGCATAAGAACAAAAAAAATCTAGATATCGCCGCCGTAGAAAATCATCGTACATTACGTAGAACCAAAGAAAAATTGTACATGATAATACAGGTTTAGTGAAATGGTATTTACAACGCAGGGTTGGATATCATTTTTAGAATAAAAGTGTGCATTGCTGTGAAAAGAACCACATTTAGTGGGATAATGAATTAAGCTTTAATTGATGTGTGAACCAAACGAAGTTGTAACTTTAGTTATTTGCTCAGCCTTGCTCCTTTTTTCCTTCACATGTTCAAACATCTGAATTTCTAAATGTATTGATATTTACTATTATTACTAGGATAAGATTTGTATTTATTACACCTTCAGCTCTTTTAATAATTGAAGAATACAGTCCCTAATATTTACAATTAATTTTACGGTAAAAAATGCAATTTTTCTTAGAAAAAAAAACCAAGGAAATCTACCAGGGCGTAAAACCTCAAATTTTGTTCTTAATATGATCCCTGTTTAATAATTAATATTTCTTTTAAGGAGATAACCACAAAATTTGACATCATTTTAATTAAACTGTCAACCATTTTCTGTCATGATATCACTTACAACGGCTTTATGGAATACTTTTACAACAAATTCATTGACAATGTACCTTCCTGGATAAAACTTTCATTCATTTGTTAAATATTCATTAGCCTGAAAGAATTGGACAAAGCAAAAGGCTAATTAACTTCCTAAAATCATGAAATCGTGAAAATTTAGGGTTATGTCAATTTTTTATAGCAGACAGATTTTCTGCGTTTTCAAAAAGTATGTATTTCTGACATAATTTCCGAGTTACTTAACATTCTTGTCTCGTCCAATTCGAATCGAATATTAGTTTTGAGGCAAATCATTTAATATTATTAAATCATTCAGTTATTCGTATAATATAAGGATCTTCTTTTGGTGAAAGATGTGTTAGTCTCAGTCATCCTGATCTAAATTACACAGGAAGTTCGGTCTTGGTCCTTCCTCTTAATAATTCTACTTTCAAAAAGAGTTTGTTTGGTTTTGTTTTGTTTTGTTTGTTTTTTTTTTTTTTATAGAAAATGGATTTAAATACGACTCGAACAGTGTTTTTATGCTCTCGAAAATAATATATAAGCAAAGAGTTGGGATACTGTGCAATAAAAATTGCAGTAAATTACCAATATCTTTCTTACAACCCAAAAAACAAATTATATCAACAAAAGGTCTACTTTTTGGTCATTTGCAAATTAGGATAATGGACTTTAATGTTCGTGTAATGTTTTGTTAAATCCTCAGAATAAAATGGTATGGAGCAATTTACAGATTTTTATGGTGAGATGTCGTCTATGAAATTGTTTTCAAAAGTTTGAAATACCCTCAGTAACCATATAGTTTTCCAGTGTCTAGATTACCACGATATATGTTATCGCAAACATTGAAATTATATGGCATTATAACTAATGTTTTGTTTACAGCAAAATCACACTTATTCTCAATTTGTGTATGATAAATATAGCAGAGAACAACCAAATGATTGACTTGTTTTGGTACAATTACAGTAATCTAAGTTTACAACGAATAATGACGTAATTAATAAGTACAACAAGCATTCTGAGAGTATTACTTAAGCAATACACGTCCCCTACCGGTTTACATTATTCTATGAAAGCTTTGAATCATACAACTATTTCAAAACTATTATAATCGAGATGTTATGCTTTAATCAGAGACAAAAGAACAGAGGAAATTCAAACTACATAGTTGATATAAAAATTAAATGAAAAATGGGCAAAACGATACTCTTTATTTGATCCTGTAATTTCGCCAAGTTCATTAAGTATTTGCTGGTAGAAATTTGTGAAAACAATGCACTGTTATGCAGAATATCATTTCTGACCGTCTTTTGTACCCCAAATCAACAGACCAACCCGATAACGAACACGATTTTAATAATACAAAAAACCCTGTCGATTACATTTACAACACAATGCTTGACACTATTTTACAGAGCTTATTTGTTTGTTAGAAACAATAAAAGGAATGGTACATGTACAAGAAATACACAATATTATTACTGAGTACATACTTTGCTCGTTTATTCAATACACACCAACCCAATAACGAACCCGGACATTAAAAAATTGGAATATAAAAAAATAATTTTTTCCAAAATATGTCAACTAGACGCTACAAAAGTGTAAACTTGATTTGTAGTTTGACATTTTGAAGCTGTTCAGCAAATTTCATATTATTCCTCAAATGCATAAAGAAAAAAAGTATGGAAAACTGAAGTGGGATAGACAGACGGACGGACAAACAGACAGGCAGACAGACGGACGGACGGACGGACGGACAGACGAGACGGACAGACGGACGGACTGACGGACGCAGAGGAAAGCTATCGTCTACTGCGGTGAAACCGGAGCAACCATAGCAAATGTGATATCCATGTCTAATCCTTTACAAAAATTTTTTTTTTTTGGAACAGAATTGTGTTCCTAGTGTGTTTTATTTATTTGCAAGGTACTTTTATTATAATGGAGAACAATGTTTCATCGAACACAATGACTCACTGATAATTGATAAGAAGACTGATTTTAGATATCGTGAAATGTGTATTTCTTAATTCTTTTCAAATGGTATGTGTTTAATTCAACCTATTTCAATTTTTATGAGACGTTAGTCATTGTAAGTGTTTCATTAAAGGGACAATGCCAAAAAGGAAATAAAGTATAACAGGTAAAGTGTTTCTGTTCGATAATGATCGGCGAGATTACGACCACATTCTAATATTATACATTTGATGTAATTGTGTGGTTTATGTATATGTCACACCTATTCAATTAACTAAAGCATTCATACAGTAGAAGTACATTTTGACCCCTGTTAAATAGAGCAATAAATCAATATCACAGTTAATTCTTTTTTTTAAATTACCTCAAGTTACACCTATTGACACTGCTATTCTGATATGTGGTTTGATAGACCACCATTATGATTGTTTTATCTTTAACAGGCATTATTGTGATGGCTTTCATTATTGTTCATTTAAGTTGTATTTGTGAAAAAGTACTTACTGTTTCTGACTTTTATTATCTGAACCTTTCAAGTACTTTTTATGTTCAGTTTATGACACAAAGAAAAGAAAGATTCGAGATTGAAAAAAGATTACTATAAAGTGTATAGAATAAGCTACTGTACTTGCTCTCAAACTGAAAATTTAATTTCTAAAAAAGGAGATATAAGTCACCTTAAGATAAACAATTAAAAAATTCTACTTTTTGAACCCACATTTTCCGAACAGCGGGATAAAGAACTCCATCAAATTAACACAATTTAGCAGATAACTGCTAAGATTATGAGTTATTAAGTTTACATTACACTTAAATTGATATAAAAACTAACGTAGGGATTATTTTGATAAAGAATTTAATAGGCTGTCTTTTTTTATTGTCAAAATGAGACCTGTAATTGTTTTTATACTTTAAAAAATGTTTGGAAAACAAATATGCACGTTTAATTCCGAGAATAGTTATACTCAAGGTGTTATCTAATTTATGCCAAAGTTCATTGACAAAATCAGTGACCGGTCTCTAAATGTTTTCTACGAAAACAAGGACACATTATGACACATCATATGTAGAAAATTAATGATGCTAATTCCAACAGGTATGTCTGTCCCGCTTACCTTGAACTTTGAGTACCGTACTCAAGATAAACGTTTAATGTGTGTTGATTTAAAGTATTTTCATTGTTTATGATACTAATATGCACAAGTAGATGTTTACTTGTTTTTAAACCTACGTTTGTAGATTCAAGATCTTTAATCGAAGTAGACATAATCAGAACAGCTACACTAAATGCTTTGATTTAAACATTTTTTATAAGTAGGTCCTTAACAAATTAAAACATACACTTTTTATTACAAAAAGCCTTAATCATTTTGCTCTTACTAGTTATCATTTTTAATGAAAGATTCTCCCGATATGGAAAAAAAAACCATTATTTATTTTAATAGGATATCTTTTTTTGTAAATTATATCATTTTTTCTTAAACTGCGACACATAAGCCACTCTTTTGATTAATTGTGTGTCGTTCATACCTGTGTGCGATGATATACCAATTAAATCTTCAAACAACAACCACAAAATATTGTTTTGACATGCAAATACTATTTGTCACTGTCATTTTTTTAAAGCCTGATCTAAATTGATTCCGGGTTCATGTATATAGTGATCGAAATTTCTTGATGACTTGAACTTTCAAATATGTGTCATAATTTTGGTCCACAGTTTTTTCAAACAAAAAGTAAATAAACTTGATGACATAAGTGATTCCTGTAATAAATCAATCTATCAATTACGGTATTGATTTACATATACATTGACAAAACTGATTGAAAAATACGCATTGTGCCTTGCCTTTTGCATATGGAGCCATCTGTGAGTTTGCTCGAACTTAATGTTTATTAAATCAAATCAATCATGCCGATTGAATCATCTGTTGTTTGTTTTATGAGTTTATTAGAGACTAATCAATTACATTTGACAAAAGTTTACCCTGCCTTCTTATCAAAACGTCACTTTTGTGTGTGATTTTATAACACACGGAATGCTGTCATTATAACCGCAATGCTTGAAGATTCTCCCCCTTTTTACCATACACAATGATTTAAGCATCCTGGTCATAGATCTGTTTATGTAGCTACACTTACCTCCAGATGTTTATAACGTAAAAATGTGCGAGAAAGATTATGCGTGATGCTTGGTATATAACGTCAATTTATACGAGTAAGAATTTACGTAAAGTTTGCTAGGTTATCCAAGTGAGTATGCATATCACAATTTGTTTTAAATAAATATTCTTAATTGGAAAGAATTTACTTTGCACAAAGGTCTTATCTAAGACATTTGCAGAATTCCATCGAAGGTTATCTAATGTTTATTTTATGAAAATATTGAGATTTTCAAAAAATAATGCTGTTAGACCGTTTTTGATACATTTACATTGATTATCCAATATTTGATATTAACAAAGCAAAATCCATCGTTATCCTCGATTTGTAGAAGATGAAGTAGTCACTGTTGTTACTATGGTTCCATTATTCGTTGGTATCAATTTTATTTGATTCAATGAAAATCACAGTTTCAAGGATAGGTGACCAATGATTCTATTTTTACAAAAAGTTACTTGAAACTGTACTTCAATGAACATTTAAATTTGGTAATCAACTGAACAAAGAAATCCCTTAAAACTTGTATTTAAAGATTATTGGTGAATCGACAGTAGACGTTTGAACGTTCACAATTAGACGTCATTGTGTTTTATCGAGGTTGCACTGTGTGTGATATTTGTTAATATATCTGAGAACTAAGAGTTACGAACAATCAACATTACCAAAATCACATATTATTAATAGATTTTAATGCATGTGCATGGGAAAATAAACATCTTGTTTTAATTTTAAAAAAGCACTTTTAAGATCAATACATTAAAAAATTCAGCACAATAGACTCTTTAAACTGTTGGCACATGTATTCATTAAAACAGGCGTATTTTATATCAATCTATCTTTTGCTTTAACTTGTTTTGTTGTACATTAAAATGTTTAATCGTTTACGTTAATACAACAGCAGATAACGGCACCAAGAAATAATACAGAATTTTTTTCATGTAAGAAAAAATATCACCATGCATAATCATTAACAACAAATCATCATGCCTAGAACCACCTGTGTTTTAATTAATCAGTTGCAATTTTTTCAGCCGTTCTTTTATAAGAATATTTTTGGGTTTTTACGATCAGAAGACAAGAATACTAAACGCCATTTAAAAATACATATCACACAAATTGTTATCAAACAATATCGATAGAGGCATTTCTGTTTGGTCATTGCTCCTTACAGTTGACCAATCATATGATTTTATTCTTTTTTGGTTTTATTCTTCCTCGTTCTTGCAAGGACAACAGTTCTGCTTTTTACATGAGTGTTTATTTTTGGAGTATGGCCTTTTAACTTTGCATTAAAGAATTGAAATTTATTGCCTTTTTTTTTTTTAGGAAAAATTACATCAGATGGTTATATCTTTAATAAACAGTTGTGTTTTTTGTCACATTGTTTTTGTTAATGTTTTACGGGATTAAAATATTTAGGTGTATTTTCTTTGATTAGTTTTTATCAAAATAGAATCCCTTAAAATTAATGTTTATCATTATAGTCGAATACAAACCTGTCAATGTAAATTCGGGTTGTAGTTCAAGGGAATAAGGTTTCTCTCTTTAATTTGCTGAACCATTCTGACATCAAATTATAAGCTATTAAAAACAAACCAAGTCAACTCGTTTTCAATACAAAAAGGTCACTGAATTGACAAATGGAAATTGACATGTGCTAATACACCGGATATGAATTTAAAAACATAAACAAATGTAGGGGTCGCATACTTTTTAAACTTCAGCCTAGTGTTTGCACCGCATAAAAGGTTTGTGGACGAAACAACACCAGTAAAAACATGATTCTACAATCGTTACACATGTCGGTCTTTTGAAGGACGTCTTTGGATTTTTTGAGAACATGGTGAAGGAATGTTGGGTCTCTTTTTTTAAACAGAGTATCAAAAACAAAAAAATTTAAACAAAAGTAAAAGAGTTGGTGGGTATATTTGAATGAATTTTAACAAGATCTAAAAGTACCAGTGCAACAGAAAGATAAAAATTGAAACTGAGGTGAAAGAATGTAGTCGATAGTTATGGTCACACAATAACAATGAATTAATACTCACGCTAATAAATTTCTGAACAGATTACTTTAGGTAGGAAAGGAAAGAGGGCAAAGTTCAACAAAGGATTGCTCTAAAGTGTCAATCTATCATTTAAATACAAGATATTGTCCCACTTTATTGGAACGACTTCAGAAAAGTAAAATAAGAACCATAGCCATACATTTATCATATATTCACAATATTTTACTTTATAGAAGAGTAGTATTTCATTTTATTGCCCAATTCTGAAACAACGCCAGTGATAAAAAAAATGGATATAACTGACGAATCTTTAAACTGTTGGTCTTTTTGAGGTTGATGCGGATTATATAAAGATAGTTTTCATTTCTTTTCAACTACGAGGTTACACCAGGAATCTTCCATCTTCAACTTGTAGTTTGTGGCAATGGTTTGCGAACATTCGAATGTCTATTTTCTGTTTCACATTCCTCAGACCAAAAATCCTCAATACCGTTGATAGACACATTTATGTTTTGATTACAAATCTCTCACTATAACAATGTTTAAGAGACATCTAAAGACACCTATAGACGTGTTCGATTTAAATGTTCTAATCGCATCTAACGTAGTACATACATTAGGTGGGAGGAAACTGGAAAAGTGAATAAGGCTATGGTGTCTGGATAAAATGTCGCCTGCTTCGTCTGTGGCTGTTAACAGGTTCCTAATGACCATTAAGCCAGATGAAAGCGACCATTCACTAGGACCAACAGATGAGAAAGCTAACCAGGCGTGATCAGCCATGGGCTGCCATATTTGCTGTAACAACAATGTTACTTCCTAAAACAACTTTATACGACATGTTAAAGGTAGAGGTTTTTACACTAAATTACGACGCATTTTTTATTCTTTCTTTTTCAAAAGTTGCCAATGACACCTTGGGTTGTTGTTCAACAGGAAATTAATCACATAAACCCGAAAACATTCAATCAAATTACGTAATTTTCATTACAGAATCAGTCACGTATGTTCCAGGAAACATCAGTATCAGCCTATTTTCCTAAAACTGACCATAAGTTGCTTTTTCTGTTCTATCGCTGTTAACGGTTAATCAGATAAATGATTTTGCTAATAAAGCACATTTTAAAAAGTCAGATGAATATTGAAATAAAACTTACTTTGTGAAAAACGAACTATTACTTGTATATGTTTGTTGCTGCAACGTTTACTGATACATACAAAATAAAGTATTGCCAGTCAATAAGTTGGTTATAGTTTTTTTTTGCATTTACATCAGTATACCATGATCATACCTATTGGACTTTATTATTTATGTAAACACTAAAATACATTTTGTTCCATTCAGTAGAGAAAAAATATGGACTTATTTATAAATGCATTACAATTTTAAAAAAAAAGGAAAATTTCAAGATAAATATTTTTTTCCAATTTTGATTGTTAAAAATGGTTCAGTGAGGCATTTTCAGGTATATTGATCCCATGTAAACAAAAACATGACACGGACCTTGTTTACGTAACAAAGAATTATTGAAGCATTGTAATTAATAAAATCAGAAGAACTGAATTTGACCAAAGTCGTGATCATGCGGAACATTCGGAAGAACCCCAGGTTAGTGGTTTCGACGTGTCCACCTATGTACATGACTGTGTATTATAAACTAATCAAAAGTGCTATTTATAACCATGCTATTCGCTTCTATAATGTCTTGCTTTTTTAAATAGAGTCCCACATGGGTATAAATTTAGAAATATTAATGTTTTTGCATTAAAAAATGAATGCTGTAAAAATGATTAAAAAAAATGTTTGGACGTGTCGGACTTTAATATTACTGACTCTTATTTTTTTTTTATTGCTAGAACTTCCAGGAAAATGGATGTCATAACACGTGTCATTGTGCCTTAATGTTGATTCAAGAAACTCCATAAATAAAATTCTTCAAAGGAAAAAAAGTTCCTCTATTGACGTTTAAACAGAAGTTCCTGTGTTTTTCGAACCGTAACGAATAGTTAATAAATAAAAAGTTAAGGAAAAAGGTCGCGCATACATAACAAGTAACATCAGTGGTGTAGTTCGTATTTAGTACTTTGTCACCCATCTTTCAGTAAAAACATTCACTGTACCAAATGATCCCTTTTTTTCTAAATGGTTGTATATTTACCTGAACAATTCTTAAGTAGTGAAGACTACAATCTTTTTCACTCTGAATTGTATATTGATGAACCAAGTTTAAAAAAAATTGAAAATAATGTTTTTTACATAACCTGTTTGGGTTTTTATTTTAATATTAAAAAACGAAAATATGAACATCACTTTAAGTTATCAATATATTTTGATCACTATCAAATCACCAAATATAGACAGCATGACTCGCGATCATTATTCATATTAAGACTGAAGGAGACCGAATTGGGTTTTTGTTTCTTTTTGGAACCATCTCAAATAAAAGGTACATTTCCTATACAAATACACATACATTTGTATTTTTTCCGCACTTTTCAGAAGATTTTAAAAGTGCTACAACAGCAAATTACCTCAAATTCATATATGTAATTAGTACATTTAACAACATTTTTCTGTCTTTTATGTGAAGAAAACTAAATTCTTGTTTTTTGGGGGGGTCATTTCAAAATACATGTATTAGAATGCACCAATTTTGCTTTTATTTGAAGTTTTACAGATGAAAAAATGACAATAACAAACTGTCAACCATCTCAAAAATTCATATAACGAAATACAAATTCAAAGCAGAGCAACACGGACATCCAGATAGATAGAGGTAGGATCAGGTGCGTAGGAGGAGTGAGCATCCTCTGCTGACCGGTCACACATGCCACGTGATCATTGTCACAATTGGGCATTTCATAATCGAGGTAAATGTCAAAATCGGGAAAATGTCATAATAGGGAAAAAACGAAACGTTGATTTGGGTTGTTTGTGAAGGTCAAAATACAAACCTTGAGTCAACACGGACCTCAATTACATTGGATCTACAGACGTAGATTAGTTCAAAGGATTAATTTCAGAATTACGAAAAAACGAACTCTGATAATACGATTATTTCTTGTGCATTCTCTTTACGTTTTCTTTTATACTATTTCTAACAACGTACCACACTTACTACAAATGTTTATTTTAACATTACGTCGTAGAAGGACAATGACAACACTCACCTACCGGATATCGAAATTATCATTTTTTTTAATTTTTATTCATTCTTTTTTTGTTATTGTTTATTCATAGTGTTTGATTTTAAAATTTACATTGAAACAGTTTCAAAAAATGTATGAATACATTGCATTATACTAGTATGAGCAAAAACATTTACAATGAAAACTATGTATGCCTCCTTTATTTCAGATTTTAATTATTTATCAAACTAAAATAAATCATTAATTTAGGTTTAAAATCTGTAACTACCAAGGAAAGATTTAGATACATGTCAAAAGCATTTCATTTTTTTCATTGGTTTCAGTCGCAAGAAAATAAAGCAGTGTACAAAGTTTGACTTAGTCTAGGGTGTCTTTGTGATCTAGGGACCTGCTGAAATAAACATCTTTATTCACATATTTTAGCAGGTCACCAAACATAATTTGCTAGCTATGATGCTGCTAGCGAAGACAACCCACTATTTTATCATAATGTCAGGAACTACATCAATAAAAAAGAAGACTGAACTGAATGAATCGAAAAATATTCACATCTTTCTTTTTCTACATATTATGCAAATCAGTTCAATGATTGTTTTAACTGCTGACGCAAACAAATCATAAGATGCATTGCTTTAAACTAATTTATGCTGATTTAACAATGAAGGAAACATTAAAACAATTATTTATTTATTCAAATCTACCAAAAAATTAAAAGTGGTTCTACTCAAAAATTTGAGTTTGCGTTTAACGTACCTAGCCGATTGAACAATGAGAGGGACATTTATATAACCCCGAATATCTTCAATATTAATTCAATGTTACCAAACTAAGAAGTTTTTACTCAGTCATTTAACATTAAAACTAGTTCTTATAGTTCTTTTTGAATTGAATGTTTTCGTTTTTTAAATGTGTAATACTCAATCCCGGTCAACATTTATGTCTTTTGAAATGAACATTGATTGACTTGTCAACTTTTCTGTCGTTTATTTTATTCTAAAAATAGCCGATATTAAGGGTGTAAAAGTTTTAAAAAAGCTGCAATGAAAAAATTACGTTTATGCTATACAGTTTTGTACGTTTTTAAGATAAAAGAAGATGATTAAGGTATACGTTTACTCAGAATGAAAAAAAAAATTCCACAGATGATAATGAATGATAATGAATAACCAACTATTGTGTGTAGACCTTTCATTGTTGTGCTGTTTTTCACTTTCAAAAAAAGTAGGTCAGTGCCCCACTTTTTGAGATTTTCTGAATTGTAATAATAATATAAACTGCTAAACTATTTTAAAAATGAAATACAGTTTATGAATGACAGTGACACTAAATAGACAAAAAGCATTAAGTTTTCATTCTCAATTTTCATGAATATTCAAGCCCAAATTTTCTCTGTTAGTTTTTAATTTCCTACCCATTTTTTATTCAATTTAACTAAAACCTATATGATAAATTAAAAAATTTAAGTATTAAACGAAGTATATTGACCTTACTCTCAATGCATAAAATTCGTTTGAGGTCAATGATCAAAATTTCGAGAATTGGTGTTGGTTATCGTTTTTAAGCATTTTTAGTATATTGGTGGTGTGTGCCATTCGATTTTCTAATTGAAAACATATGCAGAATTTTAATGACTAGCAAATAAAATCTTAACTTTACATATTTAAGTATTACCAAACATATTTCAGTGAAAAAACAAAATCTGATTTTTTTAGTCTGAATTTTCTCTGTTTTTCTCTGTTCAGTCCAGCTTTGTTTAACGCTAGTTCCATAATTTGGAAAAATAATCGAATGTTATATCAATGATAATTCATTTCATAAGTACTTTTTCTGTTTAGAACAATTTTTACTCATGACCTTAACAGCAATCCAAATTTGAGAGAGAAAAACCTGAGTAAACAACGTTCTTAATTCTACATGTTTAAGACTAAAAGAATTGATAATACCGGGGAATGTTGTTTACTCAAAAGCATTATATAATAGTTTATCTTATTTACAAGTAATTCATCTTTGTCCATATTTGCAGAACTGCAGAGGTCTATATTGAGTCTTCTTATCTAATTGTTTACTTGCGAAAGGAGGAAGTTCTAATTGAAAAAGAAATCAAGTAAAAGGTTGGAAGGTATTTTTAAACACATTTTTGAAGTTTTATACTGATTTGCATGATTCCAACTATTTTGACATAAAATATCCCAGAATAAGAAGTTCAGAATGTACTTTAATCAATTAAGTTAATTAATTATGTCCCCTTGATCATGTAGGGCAGTACACCACCAGCATACATTTGTTTGATTAACGCAACGCCGCTTTTCCTTCACTCATAGTTTCCGGATTTTTCCTTTATCTGCGTTTTAGAAACAGAAAATAAATTTTATAGCTTAAAAAAAGCCAGAACATATTATTGTACATTTTCTAAAATCTGATAGATACAATAATTAAAAAAACGTCGTTTCCTTAAATATCAATACTTTAAGAGATGATTTAAAAACAAAATTTACATTTCAAAAAAATGTATTAAAAGTATATTCACAATCAGTTATATCTACTGAAAAAGTTAATATATATATATATAAAAAGAATAAGAAACAAGATGTGCAATAAAGATTGAATATATCTTTAAATTCTTTGTAAAATTTAAAAAACAAATTTCTAAATAGTTATTTGATTTGTTGCTCAAATAAACCAGAAACATCGAGTCACATTTCTTGCTAAGACGTCAAAAGTATAAAAAAAAATTTGGTTTTAGTGATTATAATGTAGAAATCAATTTTGATTTCAGATTGTACACCATTTTAGACATGCATCTTGTTGTCTTTAGTGTTATAGAATTAGGAACGTTAATTTCTGTTGAAAGGAAATAATCTTATATGAATGTCTGCATAAAAAATCCATGATATCAACCAGAATCCTATTATATGTATTTATTTCAAACACGGTTATGCATATTTATTAATATCGTAAAAAAATATATTATAATAGTTACTATTAACCATAGCTCTTTATGTCATAATATAAAGAATTTCAATACATTTTAAAATAAAAATGCTAATATCGTTCTGTATGTTAAGAGAATTTACTAGAAGTTAAGTTTGAAAATAAAAAAAAATGCCATGCAAACGCATCCGTGAATGAGCAATGAAGACTGATTGTCTGAACCAAAAAATCAGCGGCCTGTATGTATTTTTCATGTTCCTTTTAGCGAAACATTAATTTGATGAATTGATAATGCGTACGATGAATCTTCGTATCATTTCATAAAAAGGAAGACTGTTTTCTGTTAAAGAACATCTATAATAAATTGTTTTATTGTGCAATAATGAATACTTTTTTGTTTGAACTTAAACCAGCTTGCCTAATATATTGCTTTCATTTACATTCACGAGATATCTCATCTTGGTGTTTCCCTAGCAGAATGTTCATTTCATTCAAAACAAGAAAGTATAAAATAAAATGTTAGGTGTATATAAAAGCGTTCTCTACATGAATTAACGCCTACTGGTATCGTCGTTCACGTTTTTAGAACGACAAGTAAGTACGTCCTGGTCAACAAAGTATTAATCAAGTACACACTGCCTAACAGACTGTCCACATATTATACAAAGCTGATATGAGATTAACAAAATCATTAATCTTATTGTTTTGGACAAACAACACATTTCCCATGAATTAAAATCTAGTTTAAGAAGGGTTTTTTTTTTTAAATACTTGCTGCATACACATAATAATAAAAATTTTGGCCCTATTTTTTCAAAATGGTATTTAAAGTTGACAAAATTACTTAAACTAATGAAAATATAATTCTTTGTGAAAAGATGTCAAAGATTATGACTGGTTGTAATAGAATATAATTGTAAATTATTATAAAAAAAGGATTGCACTGCTTACAATTTTCATATGGATCACTTTAATTAAGTTTGACAATACCACTTCGATATTTGACATATATTAATTACCTTCCACAATTTTTAAATTATCTAAATTGGAAAGATATATCATATGTAATTGATGTTGGAGGAAAATGATACCAACCTACCTCCAAAACTAGAAAGGTAAAAGAGTGTTTTCCTACATCTTAATAAAACTATGGCACACTATTTGAAGTTCTGTTTGATTGACGATAATAAATTTGTGTGCAATGTTGCCAGAAGTAAAACAAAAATCCTGAGTGAAGTGTTTGAATTAACAAATATATGAAGTATAGTTTTTATCGTTTTTAATACAAAACATATATTATATGAAATATACCAAACTTTTTACGCTTTTACTTCATTATATTGTAGATAAAGATTGTTAGATGTCATTTATGTGATTAGAAATAAATAATTGCTATATAACAACATATAAAGTTCCAATGTTATTCTTTATGTTCTAAAACGAAAAGAGGGGTTTTTTTTATTTCTAGAAACACATGCGTTACATTTTGGCTAAACCGCATATAAGTCGAATTCTTTGAATATTCCATTCGTAGAATTGTAAAAACTCATCTTATGTATATAGAGGCGTTCTGTGAAATAATAGATTACACAAAATTTTAATCATGTGTTAAATAGAACATATTGGATGCTAAAGGGCAAGCGGAAATACAGTAGTAAAGAATGATTGTACCATTTCATCTTTTTTGTAGGTAGATTGAGGACCATCCCACATATCATAATTTAAGAGAAATGGATACAGTAAATATCTTTCACCATATATCAAATGGTTCCGTTTTCAAAGTCCAAAGTATGCATTACGTCCAATCAGCAATCACTGCGAAGACTTTCTCTACAAACAACAGTCGAAATTTGAATGAATTAGTAGTGAACAAACGGGCGTTATTTTTATTATTTAACTGATGTAGATACAAATGGGTGTCCAATCATATGATATATTTTCATTATTAGTTGTTTCCGTCCCGTTGATTACCTAAATAAAACGTTTCAGAACATTTCACAGATGACAAACGCGAAGTTTAAATGACATTTAATACTAAATTCATATTTAAAGAGATATATTTAAGAAGAGAAAAAGGGAATTAAGAGATGAATGACAAATCAAGTCATTACATTTCGTAATAATTGCGACTAGTTTCAAATAACATGTGGTGATAACGAACATTGTTGAAAATCGAAAAAATTAGAGGTAGAATATGGTTCCTCTAAGGAGTAAGCATCCTCTGCTGACCGGTCATACCCGCCATGTCGTCATCGGATTGCCCAACAATGAGTAGGAAAAACATCAGTCAGCATTCGATCTAGCGGAAGATTGTATTTGCTTTCAAATAATGACATAAATCGAGACTGTTATACGTAGTAAACATGTTTGTAAATAGCGTGCCCCGTTTTGGAAATTGTTCATATATAGAGCATGCCCCACTGAGAAATGAAAACTGCAGGTAATGGAGGTATATAGCTGCATAATCAAGGAATATTGACGGTACACATTTGAAGACAACACGTTTATACGAATGTTTTGTTATTAGGTTACCATTAAGGTTCCCCAATTCTCAGCTTCAAAGTATTTTTTTCATATTTTCCTTTCAGCCTTTATAAAAAAGATGAAATAAAATGATATTTTTAGATGTGTCAATGCATCTTACAACTTTATTGCGAATTTGCCTACAATGGATATGATAGAATAAAGAAACAAGTTGAGTATAAAAAAAGTACTGGAACATCGGTGGCTCGAACTTTTTACCAACATGTATATAAGTAGGAGTGCTCCGTGAATCCACTTCGCCAAGCATGTAGTTGTGTGACTAATGGTTCTTCTATAAGTAGAATACTAATTAAAATTGTTTGAATAAAAGTCAGAATTATGGTACAAATAAAAGAAATCCGAATAATGTAGAGTTATCAAACATTGCTAAGGATCGAAGATCGTTAATGTCTTTTTCTTAAAAAAAAAAGAAGGTCTAAATATAAAACAAATAACTCAGACTCTATGATACAAAAATTTTAAAGAAAATCGTAATCATAATGTTTATAATCATATCATAATTATCAGCGGTCAACGCATGATAAATATACAAGTACATCTTTAAAATATAAGTCAAATTGTTGAAACATTTTTAAAAACTATAGATTTTTCTTGAAAGCAGGAACAGTTTTTATAAAATAAAAAAAGGTAGATACATTTTAGATTGTAATTTAAAAACATATAAATTTCTTTGGCATTTCCCATTGTCTTTGATAAACATTCAGTCCATCACCATTAAACAGATATATGCAAGTATCTGAACTTTGTTTACATGCTCCAAACATGTAAAGAAAATGTTAAATCCTCATTGATCAATACGCTGTGCAACGCATGTAGACATTCCCTTTCATTTATTTTGCGCATTTAGTCAAACATATTGGTACAAACAACTTTCTCAATTTAATATCAATCTTATTTTTATAACTTTGAGTGACATAGGTAAAATTATAATAAAATCGTGTACAATGTAGATCAGCCTTTATTATACAAATTACAAACTGAGAGTCTCTCAATTAGTAATGATATACATGTAGGTATGAACAAAATTATTTTAAAGGTAGAAAAAAATTAACAATCGTACATATGTTACAATAATTTTACAAAAATCATATAACTACATACTTCAAATGAATATATATACGCATGTTTTTTTTATATTTTGAGTGAGGTTGGTTTTTACCTTGGGTGAGGGAGGGTGTGTTTGAATAAGAAATGACATTTGATACACCTTTAAACATGAACTCATATCATCCAATACACTTCTTAGAAATACGAGAACTCCCAAAAGTATTTATAAAAGTCATTTTGTATTATTGCAGATGATAAAGTTAATACTCTGGAAATATACGTCAATGTTTTACCACAAATAGTGGTATTTATTATTTACCTCCTTTGTTAACTGCAAAACTTATTCTTGGAACTATATTGTTGTAAACTCTAGGGAATTTACCCAGATAGTTAAAAACATCATACAACACTTAAATTAAACTCTCTCCTTCTCTCTCTCTCTCTCTCTCTCTCTCTCTCTCTCTCTCATGACCCTCTCTAAAGTGTACATATCTTATATCTTTTCAATATTCGTCAGTGTTGTTAGATTTATGATCTGATATTTTTTACAATTAAAATTAGGGATGTTATTGAATCCATACTATAAATTGAATCATTACAAAACCGTCGAAATCTTCTTCAATATACAAACTAAGCAAAATAACTGATCAACTTATGATCAACACCTTTGTAATATTTGTGATTTGTTTGTTATTCATTTTCATAAAAAACTAATAAATAAACAAAAGATCTTATGACACGTATTACATAGCAATACGATTACATCTAACGGTATTTCTAAAGCTCTACCTCTTCCTACTTCTGCAATTATGACGCAACATATCTAAGTTTTCTTCCATTCTTTCTTGCACAAATCATCTAGTCAATGTGATTTAATCAATTACAGACGCATTTCAATTTTTTAATGAGGTAATTCAAAGTTAGGATTTCCGTCACATCCAAAGGGGACAATCACCAGCTATTACCTAATCAGTCATTAAATATGTTTTAATCATCGCATTATATATTCTATTCATTCATATGTTTCTAATGTGTTTAAATCGTGAACAAAAACATGTTAATGCTGGAAGAGATGGTGGTCTAGTGTTGAGAAGTCCATCTCTTCAGCTGATCATTTATTAATAAAAAGACATCAAAAAGTTCTTTTTAGTACATGACCGTTTTAAGAATTACCTCTATATAACAAAACAACTTAATGTGTTAATGTTTTAATGTATCCTTAGTAAAAAAAAATTTAAAAAATATAAAAAAAAATAAAAAACCAAAACAACAAAACAGGCTGTTCTTCTATCTATCTGGGGCTGAAAAGTGTGTTAAAATATTTAATTAAATAAAAAGTCAAATGTTTAAGAACAAAAAGGTTTTTAAAAGTTGAGAATGTTTTTTTTATTTGAATGTGTGTCGATATTTCAATCAATGTTTATAGTAATAATGTAACTGTTCAGAGGAAGGAAAACAACTATTAAAACTAAATGAATGAATCAGTCAATCAGGTCTTTTTTAAACACAAATGTTAATAATATATACTTTAGTGATTATCATTTGTTTATCATTATTATTGTGACTGGTATTTAGTCAATAATATCAAAATTTGTGAACAAATAAAATGAAATATTCATACATTTTTCAATACCTCATTGATTCATAGATATTCAGTTTAGACACATTTACATCAATTCTCATTTAGTTTTATGATTTCAATGAACTTTATTGGGACCATATGTTTTCACATTATGTAAAAACCGATAAAAATGTTTATTATAACAACGAATCAAAAGTGTTCTTACTAGTGTGTAAAAAGCTTTACTTATCTGTTATAGCCGCGTATTTTTTCTCTGTATTCTGTTTAAAGAACACCGCCTCTAGGTTCACAATAATAAGTTAAGTGCAAAACACATGACTAAATTTAAAAACTCTCTTTAGCAAGTTTTATTAAAGATTCTCTTAACACCAAATGGTCAAATTTAAAAAAAAGTCGGAAATTACCGAAACATTTTAACACATAGCATTGCTTTAACGATAATGCAGAAATAATTAACTGCGTATAATGATATCAGAATTGGAATCCTAGCTTCCAAACATACGACTATAGCAAAAAGTGCTAACAATAGAATGTTTGATGCAGCTGAGTAAGTATAGTGGAATTCTAAAAATAATAAATAACAAATGACCAACTTTATTGATGTAAATCATCTTTAATGCACGTGACAAAACTGTTCTTTTCTTTGAAAAGGTTTAAGCCTCAGAATTATTTAGCTAATAGAGAAATACAACATAATGTTGGTTTACCAATGCAACCAAAGCACAATAGTAAATCATGTATAATTATAAAATCGTCTACAGTAATTTACTTAATTAACAACAGTTATATAGTGTAAAAACAGCTTACATTAGATTTTTTATCTGATTTGATGATGTTTTATGGAGACAAACTGCAATCATATATTATGAATTTATATGTGTACGACGACCACATTATTTTCATATTAAGATTTAATAATAAGATATGATGTTATTCTGCCATTATATTAATAGCTTATAATAATGACATTTGATAATTATTCTTGGCATATAATGCTGCATTATGTACTGTTTTTATTGTTTGTTTAAATGATAAGGAATGTCCTTATATGTCTTAAGATAGCATCATGAAAACTTTTAACACAATGTATTAATAAATAACCGGTAATTATATAATTCCTTAATGTTTTCACGAATATCGTATTACAAAACAGAACGTGACAAGGTTGAGGTAGCAAACAACATTATTAGAAAGTAAAATTGTGCGTATTTAATTCAATGATTTAGATTAGTTTGTTTTTGATAAATTATTTATAGTTAAACTTAATTATCCGATTGACGACCCCATAAAAATTTGAATGAAAACGTGATAATCTAAAAAAAAGCGAGAATATGAAATAAAATCCTCAGCTAACTCCCACGGTGAATTATTGATAAAAAAAATTCATAAACCAGGGGCCCCTACCCAACACTTCTTGTCTTATTTTGCTTTTATGAGATGTTGAAATGATGATTTGATACATTCGTTTTCTAATCGTACGTCACACATTTTTTATTATTATGTATAATCATTACCTGCTGTTGATTTCAATCCATCAAGAGACAATGCTATGTTTTTATAACAAGAAGAATGAACGAAAGAAATATGTAAATTAAATGGTCGGTCAACTTGGTCTGTTACTATTTTCAGAAACGTGTTGATTTCCACGCAGTCGTATTATAATAGATTGGTGTTGCCCACACAACGAATAATGCTTAGTAATTGAAGACAATTTCCAATTTCTAATACATCACGTTGTTTGTTAGAAAGTTTTCATTCATCTTTGTTGTATTCATTGATATTATAAGTAACAATTGCTTCTGAATTCCAACATTTTGTCACTTATTTGATCGATCTGGTTTTTAAACGAATATAAGATCCGGTGAAGTCCATTCTACAACCTCATTTCTTTCTTAAATGACAAGTATCAAAGTTCAGATCTTTCCTTTTATTCTTACAATTCTTAAGTGTCTTTAAAAAAAATTGAAATAGTGTCTATTTTATGTATATAATATTTCTTTCATTGTTCAAATGATGCTGATTTCATAGTTCCCCTTTCATTTCCTACCATTACGGAAAAAAGTGTTCATATTTGTTGTAATTTTTGCATTTGCTTTGCTATAACGTTAACTAAAAATCACTTATTTTGAAAACTCATATGTGTTATTCAATAGTTTGTGTTTCTAATTGAGCTTATTTTTGCTTTGATATTCTATGATAGACCTTGGAACATGCATAAAGATTCAATTCAAAATTTTTAAATTTTCTCTGCAATAAATCTACAATTCAACCATTCCAGTGTATAATTAATGTAGCAACCCATCTTAGCAGCAATTGCAACATCTAAAAAAAATATATATACTGTCGAAAACTTGTTACTCAGCTAAACAATATTTTAGATTTGAAATATGTTATTTCAGTTGTAGTACAAGAATGTTAGCTCATCATTTTTTTTATAATTAATAATGTTTTGGGGGTTTTGAGTTGTTCTTTAATTATTCAAAATGTAGGTTTTGTTCAAAGTTGGCGTAATCTGGGGATTTTGATAAAATTTCTTGGATGTAATTAATTAATCTATCACCTTTTTTAGTTTAAAAATTTTTTGGTTACCCTCCTTTTTTCCTAGGGTGTCGTTACGTTACTATGGTACCATAAGGGAATAACAAATATGACCCTGCATTTATTTTGAAGTGAGAGACTGTGTGGGTTTGAATAATGCATCAATCATTTAACAATTAATGTAGATTGTAGGAACAAAACAACATATTAATAGTTTTAAAGATACAAATAATGGATGACTGTGCATACATCTACCGATTTGCACTTTGTGTACATGAAACCATTCATCAACAGAGAAATCTTTAAAAATTATAGAGAAAAAACCCAGAGTTTCTCTGAGGTTTTATTTTAATACATGTTTGATGTTCCTAAAACTAAGAATCAATGTACGTATTGTTGTGATTTTTACTTATTCTGATATTTTTACCAATATCATTTTAATATTCTCTTGGAGTGGTCTGTTTGTAGGTTTGTAGAGATCATATGGAGATAGATGTATGTATGTTAGTTAAGCACATTTCTGTATGTATATGTCAGGTAAAAGGCGCACAAAATACATTTTCAAATAATTTCTTACGTTTATAAAAAAACAGATGATGCATTTTAAAATATATCGTTTGTTACCAGCCAAACTTGTTTGGCACTTTTCAGGGTTAAAAAGTGTGCGTACAATTTAACACGTACTTATAGATAAAACAGCAATAGCTTAAAATCACGAGACTCTTTTGTCAAAATCTTTCCGTACAGAAATTTAATGCAAACTAATCTAAGAACAATAGTCCCTCAATCTGTCTGTCAATTGATTTTCTTTGAGCTCTGGATAGAGATTATAGTGATATTCCTAGGTGTCAGGTTAGGCCGTCATAATGAATATTATTTATGTATCAAATCAAATTACTTGTCAGCGTCATCAATTATCAAACAACCACCGCATTCTTCCGCTTTTTAAATACAAACCTGATTATTTCTTTTAAAAAACTAAATGGCTTAAATTGTTAATTGTTAAGTTTATAATCTTAATGTCCTTACCATACTATTACACTGATAAATGTTTTGAATAAATAAATTTCTTGCATTGAAAAACCAAACAAAAGTCAATTTCTATCTTTATGTACATATTTTAATGGCAAAACATAAATAATCGATCATAAAACCGCATATACACTTATAGCTGACGATTACTGGCATTAATCAATTCTGGGCTTGGCAATGACACAAGAAGCAAGAACTCATTGATGATAAGATTGAGACTTCAATCATTAATTACGTCAGAGATAGCATTTTAATTGCATCTTAATTAATTAAATATCATTACAAAACACGTGTCAACTGTCAAATCCCGAATGTTGCAGGAAACTCTACCTGAACATCACCAGGTGATTGAGTTATTTATACCTGCAAATCAGTGCCGGTAAAAGTGTTTGATTTCCTCTTATGACATCACATTGGGTGTTGCATGTTAATTTGGTGATATAACGACATTGGATTTGAGTAATTCAAGGCAACATCTGTAAAACCTACACCTTCTTAGTTCCGGTAGTAAAAACGAGAAGATGTTAGTGAACGCCTGGGAACCAGTATGAAGTTAATTAAAAATTATTTACGACGAATATGTTCTGCCCTACAAGTCATAAATTGTATTATTTTCATTGTGTAGGTCAAAGTTTTGACAGCGTTTTCCAGCTACAAATGTCATGAAGTAATGATAGTGAAATATGTTAGCGTATTTGTTTTATAAACAAGGGGGAAAACCATAAGGCCCCCAAAACATTGGAGAAAACGAGCAATCTGCTGTAAATAAAAGTGAATAACACTTTATTTTGCTGACTGACTACATACAATTGTCACAAAATAAGAAAATAGGAAAAAATAAAATGAATAACAATTTTCAAACACTGGAAAATTGAGGTCATTGAAAAAATAACGTTCTGGCAATAAGAAAGCAAATTTTTGATAAGAAGCTATTAATATTAGATTCCACATAGGGCTAGGTACTTCACAATCGCATTATTGCACTATTGAGGTTTGCGTTCTTAGTGTGATGATGCTTGAATGTGTTGACAGTGAAAAAATACTGCAATGAGATGACGCGATGATGCGATGGCGCGATGACGATAATGCGATGGCACGACGAAGCGATAGCGCGGTGATAAGTTGGTACGATGGCAATAACGTGATGTTGCGAAGACGCGATCCTATATTGGGTCCTCGATAGGTCTTTATTAGGCTATCACCTTTTTTTCATCTCACCATCGCGGTATAGGCTGCATTACTCATGCGCAATTGGACATAGAAATGGTCTAAGATAGAGAATGAATAAATGGATTATTTATCAAAGATTAACCTTACTTGGTTGATAAAATTGGCTTTTTGATAATACTTAAGGCTGACAAGTTAACCATGCTCTTCTTAACTTACATAATAATTACAAAAGCTAAATAATAGATTAATATATAAAGATAGCAAAAAAATGCACGATCGAGGCATAATTCTTTAAGAAGACGGACGACATTCACATTTTTATATAATGAGGAAATTAAGAGTAATTCCTGTAAACTATTTCAAATTTAATAACTAATCTGTCTACAGTAGTTGCAGTCGTCATGTTTGAAAGTGGAGAGAGAGAGAGAGAGAGAGAGAGAGAGAGAGAGAGAGAGAGAGAGAGAGAGAGAGAGAGAGAGAGAGAGCTGGCAAGGGGAGAGAGATCAGGTATGATAAATATAATTCATCTGCTACAATGTGACTTTAATACACTGTATGAATTATTGTGTGTAGTAAAGAAAAACGATGGAGATTGTATGAATGTATTTACTTACATTGTCAGTTTTAACTGCTAGGTAAACAAATAAAGAATTTCTAAGCCAGTTGATTAGGAAATTCATAAAACAAATAAAAAATCTAGTTGACAACCTCATGAACATGTTTTTATTTATTCAAGGATCAATTCAAATATCATTAAGAAACCAAAAACCAAAATAATGTATATAGAAAAAGCTGTATTTCTGAGAAATTAATAATTCATATGATGTTTCATGCAAAGCTATATTTTAATGTTTGGAACATTAATTACTATCAGTTGTCTATCTTAAAAAAATTCTATGTTTTACTTAAAAAAACAGTCAAGGATCAATGATAAAAAGACTGATAATAGAAAGAATGTATTTCGGAGAAATTGTTAATATTATTAATGTGTTTCTTAATGGAACGCTATATTCAAATGTTTGAGACATTATTCAGTTTGGTTTCCCCATTTAATGTCCATTCCATTTATTTGGGGGTTTTTCTTCTTAAAACAGTCAAGGATTAATTCAAATGTCATTAAGGAAACCAATAACCAAATGGCTGTTTATAAGGAGAATGTATTTCTGAGAAATTGCTATCATTATAAATATGATTTTTCATTGGAAGCTATAATTTAATGTCTGAAACATAACTCATTATGGGTTGTTTCCCCTTAACGTCCGTTCTATTTGGGGTTTTTTCTTCTTTAACTATCAAGGATCAATTTAAATGTCGTAAAGAAAGAAACCAAAAATTAAAAGACTGTCTAAAGAAAAATGTATTTCAAAGAAAGTGCATTTATTATCGATGCGATTATTCATGGAAAGTGATATTTCAATATCTGGAACATGCAAGGTCATTATCATTTGTCTCTCATTAATTTTCCTTTTGGCCACTCTCTGCCGTTTTATCTATTTCCCTCCGTTATAAAAGCACTTTCATCTTTACCACAAGTTATTTTTGTAAGACTAAAACATATGCTTTCTAGAGATGTGTATTATATCTTATTCATTACTTATATGTAATGTTAATTCTTATATATAAATGTTCAATAGAATAAATATCTAAAAAAACTATACAATTTTCATTAATATGCTATAAAATATAAGTACAGGTTTTGAATGGAAAATTAAAACAATTTACAGGAGATTGCATACCAACTTTTTTCATTAACCTTTACAAAAGGAATTTGTCAGGCAAATATGTTTTTTACCAGGCAGTTCAAAAACAAATAGTGCTAGTAAATATGTTCAACCTTTTCTACCACACTCAGTCCTATTAAAACACACTGTTTAACAGTCACATTGCTAAAAACTAATTAGAATACCTATTCACGTACTCTCCCCCCCCCCCCGCACTTTTTCACCTTATTTTTAAATCTAATATAACTCGAAATGTCACTGGAATAAGCTCTCACATTGTACAAATACATGATAATGTAATTAAATGCCTTCAATTCTTGAAACCATGCTCTGATCATTCGATTTTTGTTTGTTTTGTAGTCTTCATATCCTAAACTATATTTAGGTGTTGTAAGCATGCATATGTCTGGCAAGAAAGGCATGGTTAAATTGTAATACCTAATTATTTTTATAGAGCCGAGTCTATCCACGGGGTATAGTATATTTCTAATATATAATCCTTTCATTCATTCATTCTCTGCAGATGACGCCATCTCTCTTTTCATTTTAGCATGTACAATACGGTCTATAGCGCAATGAAGCAATGAAATGGTGAAAGCGTGATAGAGACATAACGATGACCCGACAGAGAACAGCGCCTTCGTTATATCGCAACATCGCTATCGCACCATTAGATCATCGCGCTATTGCTTCGTCGTGTCATCGCACTATCGTCATCACATTTTGGCGCTAACGCGTTATCGTAATCGCGCTATCGCACCACTGCTTCATCGTATCATTGTTTCATTATCATTGCGTTATCACGACATCACACTATCGATCTAAACCTCGATGTTGCGATGAAGCGATGGTGAACTTAATGGCTCAATCTGGTTTCCATACAAAACTGATAAGTCGTAGATGAATAGTGTCTTGTGGCTGAAACGTTCACTAAAGCCATGTTATATAATATTTTAATATGACGACCCGTTAAACATATACTATTTGGGTTCTGTTTGCCATGACAGTTTAACAAATAACAACTTGTCTTACAATGCAATATTGTAAAGGACGGAACAGGCAACAAGTAAACAATATTGCAAAAAGAATCAATTATAAGTACTATACTTTATCTTGAAATCAGATTGGTAAATATTTATTTAGAGTACACCTACCGGATATAATTTGATTAAAAGTTCTTTAATAGAAAATAATGCAATACTTTCAATTTACAGAAAAAAAGTACACCTGACTGTATATGACTTTAGACTAATCTAGAACGATTAGAGAAGAGTTGTCATCATGTTCAATATGTCTGTTGTAAAGTAGCTTCATTGGCATTTACGCTTTAACGGTTGTGACCTGAATGCAAAACTGTAGCCCGGACTTTATATGATACTCACGTGTTTAGTGTACCAACTCTTGATTAGTACATCTTTTCTACAAAAAAATGAATGATTGTTTCGACAAAGTAATAAAAAAAATAACTCTTCAAGAACAGATAGCTATAAAATGTACTGATTTTGACAAGTACTTGATATTTTCATTTCATCAAATCACGCATCCATTTTAGTTTGATCACCAATGAACTCAAACAGAGAAGTCAAAATTAAAATAAAAAGAAAGTCGAAATAACATATTTGTCTTTAAAATTTACCATGCAAAATATTCTTGTAAGAAGGTTTTGAAAAGCAAACTATGTATATTTTATTTTTAAAAAGTAATTGAAAATATCAAAGAAAAAACACAACATGTTTTCTTCAATATTTGTAAAAAAAAAATGTCGCCGAAACGTAAACATAAAAAATCCATCTAACCATTAGTAGGTAAATAAATATAAACAAGAAGATTCATCATTGTTCATCAAGGTGCACCTTAAGTAATCTGTTTGCTGCAAAACATGGAATTTGCGTTTTTCTGTCTCCATTGAGAAGACCAGACTACTGTGGTTTCATTAATTTTCGTGGGTATCAATTTTCGTGGATTTTCGGAAAACCACAGTTTCAAGGATACGTAAATTCGTGGCCAATGATCCTATCAATACTAAATGTTAGTTGAAATTGAACTTCAATGAACATTTAATTTCTTGGACCAACTTGACAACGAAATCCACGAAAATTGGTATTCAACGAAAATTGATGAAATCACAGTATAAGAGATTGAACAGGCATTGCAGACTTATCAATGAAATTCCGTTTGCTTCTGAATGGTTGTTTTGGTTTTTTAACGTTTGAAAAAAACGTCAACATGGACCAGACAGCTAAAGAGCAATTGAACACATACAATTGTAACAATCAAATTGTTATAAGCTATCTGGCCATTCTTCAAGCCATGAGAACTTTACAAAAGTGTATTTTGATGCTTCTTCAGAACTTTTGCAAAGTTCTATTTGCTTGAAGAATGGCCAGATAGCTTATTACAATTTGATTGATACAGTTGTATGTGTTTAATTGCTCTTAAGCTGTCTGGTTCGTGTTGACGATTTGGGTGACCTGGTTTTTGTGTCAACGCAACAAAACTCAATCTTCCTTTATCGTGTTCGAGAAGGAAAACAATAGAGTTCCTCGGTCTATCAGTGTGAATAGGGCATATAATGAGAAATGTACTTTAAGTGTTCCTTGCAGTTTAAAACCACCGGCTTTATATTGTAGATATGTAAATAATGTCAGAAGATTAGTTTTCAATAAAAGATATTTTAATTGTGCACTAATCTCACAAGCAAAGAAAAATCTCAAAACTAAGAAGCATATTGTTTTAATAATTTTAGAACTTTTTACCTTATATTGCGCAAGCGATACTGTTGGTTAGGTAAAGTGAAGCGTAGTATTTAGCTTTGAAGAAAAAAAACCAGAATCCTTTTTACAAAAAATAGTTCATATTTTTTTATTATTTTATCGTTGTTATCTTTGATGTAAGCGACGTCTTAACTTCCTTTTTGGTTAACGTTGATAAAAGCGCTTTGCTTATGTTAATCCAAATAATGAAATGTTTAAAATTCTGTTTACGGCGGTAAACTGCATGCACGTGTCTTGATTTACATCTGACATAGATAGCATTGAAGTATAATATAAGAACATTATCCATCCTCTGAACGCAGATCGACCCCTACAGAAGCTTACAATATCTCCTCTCGACGCAGGGTTGGATTCTGCTGGAGTATGGGTCAGCACAGTTTCGCCTGCATTCCATTTACTGCAGTAACGAAAATATACGACACGTCACCACTGGCACAAACACATTTACCATGCGTTGTGAAATAAGTTATTTCTGTAAAAATATTGTTATTTTCGTGAGCAATTACGTTCCAGTTAAAATCGTAAACACCATTCATGGGGGCTATGAACCCTCCTAGATTCGGAATGTACCCGTCACTTTCGTTTGTGATAGCTACGTCAAATAAAATCACGTGAGTTCTGCTTGGATTAAATACATTGGTACCCATATATGCATAAAATGCATCAGCATCACCTGCCAAAAAAACCAAATTGAAAGTTCACGATAAAGAGAAACATTTTAAAAATGGGTTAGAATGTTATAATGCTAAAGATCATAATTCCTAAATTACTATCGAATAAACATAGGTCTGGAAGTCTTTGATTTTAAGATTACAATAACTATATTAGTACATTAGATGAAAATGCATGTTGGTATAGTACAAGAAAAAGATCTTGTAGACGAGAAATGTCTTTAATTCTTAATAGATTTTAAAATACATGTATTAGATAAACTGATTGGATACCAGGTAGACCTTGTATTTCTATTTGTCAAACCTTCGTCATGTCGTTCTAAGTTTGGTTTACTCTTGCTTTTCAATATTGGTCTGTTTTCATCAGCTTTTTGCAATTACTCAATATCCAGAGTTTCTTTCTCAACAATTTGTTCGAGTTCAGCGATCTTCCTGTCTTTTTTTCTAATTTTTTTCTCTAGCAATCGAATTTTCTCTTCATATTTACCGGCTTTTTCTTCTAATACAACCAGTCTTTCGAGAATAAACTGGACCGTGGTTCCATGACTTGCCAATCCAGAGCCATTGCATCCTCTGCAAAAAAGTGTTGCACATATTAAAGCCAAGATGATTAATATTGTTAGCTTACACTTATTAGTCCGAAAGCAAAGGCTTTAATTTTAATAAACCTTATCTTATCCAACTGCAAAGGTGCAGTTCTCTTGGGAGATAAGGTTATAACCTAGACAGACATGAACTCATTCTATATATTGCGTCTCGGTGCATTAAGAAATATACAAAATCCTTAAACATTCTATTCATTGCAACTTGGTTCAAAATGACCTGATGTGATAAATCATAGAATTGTACCGGTGAAGAACTAACAGCTGGATCGACTGATTCATCAGTTCATCAGACGTCATTGGTAAAGTAATGTCTTCGTTTAAATCAGTGCTGCTGGTTATTTGAAATTAAAATTCAGATCTCGCAATGTTTAATGGTTGTCCCAGTAAGATCAATTCTTATCGTGTCCTAAACCAGAATCGCCGACGTGGTGTGAAAAAGTTAACATGCAGAACAAACCGAAGCAGGATAGATGATCAGTCAGGATGGTGGAACCATGTTTTGATTCAATATGTTGTTGCTTTTTTTCATTTATTTATAAAGAGTATATTAGACATGTTAGACTGTTGCAGGATAATGATCACACATGTAGTCAAGGAATCCTAAAATAAAATACATGTATGCCGAATGAGATGGGGAAGGGGGGGGGGGGCTTGGCTTTTACATTTCAAGTAGCAGAATAAGACAAGGCACATTTTTTTGTGCTGCATCATTCACAAAATCAAAAGAAAAAATATTCTAATTTTACAAACATTTGTAATTGTTTTTTGCTCTCCACCAGTACTTGTTTAGATAATTTATGATTGTATCATGTTTCATGTATTGATTGAACGTATTGTATCCACAAAACTCTTAAATGTTTCAAATATACAAAAAGAAAACATTTGGGGAAGGAGGCCGATGATATATTTTACTTTCATCTTAAAAACACAAGTGCTGCATCAAATCATAAAAAATGTAGTTGTAGTTACAAATTACCTGAAATAAAATTAAATGTTTCGGGTTTCTTAAATAACACTAATATTGCTGATATGCATAGACATGCATTCAAATGTTTAAGATTGAAGCTAATGCCGCTATTCCTTGGGGATCGCTGTGGCAAAACAATTGGTACAAATTTTAAGTCGATATTGAAAGGATTTTTTTTTTTTGGTCAAATCACATTTCGTAAAAATATATGTAACAAAAAAGACAGTAAGATAAATGTTTTTTTCTACGAAATCAAAAAAAAGGGACTGATGTATTACGAAAGAGGTCAAAGACTAGTTGAATGTGTTACAAATAACTTTTAAAAAAACTACTTAGAATTCATAATGCATTAAAGATGCTAAGACATCCAACATAACACTATCTACCTGCAAACAATACATTTCTTGTACATTTCCAACACACGACTGATTTCAAGGGGCCAAAGTACCCTAACTTTGACGCAATGTTTCTGGAGAAGGGTACATCTTTTATTAAGCATTGCGAAATAGAAAATGTTTGTATTGATGGTTCTAATCGGTTCCACTGATCGAAACACTAATGTATGTCCCCATTCTACAGAACAGGCTTTTGAAATATTTTATCTCTCCTATCTAAAACTCAACAACACTTTTATATAGGTGTAAAAACAAAAAGGTTAGTAGTCCTTTCGTATGATATACATGTATATTGATTTCAATTTGTTTTGGGTTCTTCTTTTAGTTTTTATTGTTAGTTATAATGGGGAAAATTGTTGGGTTTTTTTGTCTGTTTTTTTTTTTTTTTTTTGGGGGGGGGGGGGGTTATTCAATGAAAATCTCGTATATTGCGGCATTTTGAAATATTGAATATGCTTGTATGATAAATTGACGAAACTGGCGGTACAAAATGAATCTAAACTTTTCAATTTCAAGATTAAAGACATAATGGTTATTAAGACTTAATGGAGGTCGATTACCTAGTTATTTTTCTTAAACACACAGGTGCTGTGTAAAATCAAAGAAAATCGGTGTTGTTATACATTACCTGAACAAAATGTTATTTTTTGCATGTGTCTTAAATGACACTTAGGTTGTTGACATTATAATGATGATAATTATACAACATTCATTTCATACTCCATTTACATGTTTTTATTAAGACTATTTGTTTACTAAGAATGCCAAAAAATGATGATAATATCAATAAATCGTTTATATGCTATATACCTTTGATTGTAGTGGGTTTTTTCACATAAAAAGGCTGATGGTCTAATTATTAAGTTATTTAGCTTAAATTATGATTTTAATCAGAAAAGAAATCTCTCACAATTTAACCCCATGTCCCTTTTTACGGTGAAAAAAACTGCTTGAAATTAAACCTTGAAAAAAAAAAACTTATTAGTGTTGTAGCTGAATAAAAAAGGAAGTTATGAGCAATTTTTAAATCTTCCAGTCGGTTTTAAAAGCTTTATCTTTTTTCATTGAATGAGAGAAAATGAATAATAGGAACAACAGAACATTTGTTGTTGTCTCAGGTTATGTATGTTTATCATCTCCTGATGGCATTAAAATTATGTGAGGTCAAAGAGCAATAAATTTTAAGATAGACTGTCCAGTAATGTTTTGATTTACTTCTCTGTGCATTTCAGGTCATACAATTCTCTCCTGGATTAAATGAAATAATACTAGCAAAAAAAATCTGCAAATAATATCGATAAACAGATCCAAACATAGCTCTTGTTATTTAAAGTGCAATCAGTTTAAGACTTATTTAAGACAGTCATAATTAAGAACTTCACAGTATCAAAGACTTCTCCTTTGAAATCTATTATTTGTGAGATGAAGGAATGCTGCAAACAATTTTACGGTTATTGCGTGTTTAGGATGTACTGTTTGTTGATAATGCCAAAAGAACCCGGATGAAAAAATTGGTGTTAGATTTACAAATTATTAATCATCTATGATAGTCATTTTCATTCTCTAAATAATTTGGGGGGGGGGGGGAATGTGACTTTTTTTAATAGAAAATTTATATATTATTGAAATTCAATCGTAGCTTACTGACAAGGTTGTATATTATTGTATATCAACACACTTGGAAAAAAGGCCGAGCGATTTTTTCCCGGTTTTCCAAAAACGGTACTGTTTGAACCTGTGTTAATGTTAGTCACCGTTTGTGTAAAGTGATTTGGTGCCGTGTCAAATCTAAACAGTTAACACAATGTCGACAGCATGGGTGAAGACATCGACACATTTTGAATCACTGTTGAGTAACAGGGCTATAAAATTGTCAGCTTTTTTTCATCTAAGTCATGAAAACATGCGAAGGAACACTGTTTGAGACAGCAGACTCGGTATTTTTCTTTAAGGTCAAACACATCTAAACAAAAACGCTTTCAAGGTTACACCTTTCAGTGAAAATAGATCCGAGTTCAACTGAATGCAGAGAGATGTTTCAGACTTGTTTATGAATTGACCTTGCTATTGACCTTGTTGCTTTTTCTTTAGTAACGAGGGTAAAAGTATTGCACTTGGCATATCTATTGATGAATGGCTTTAATAGAGAACATTAAGCTATATTTGTGATGCAAATGAAGCAAGAATAATGAGCTTATTATAGATTAATTAGCCATTAGACAGTAGTTTTTGAAAAGTAAAGGTAAAGGTAGAGGTTTATAGTCTTGCTTGCAAAGTAAATTGCCTCGCACGACAATATCTACACATTACCACCTAGCGAGACCCGTACAGTCCATAGCATCCTCCACTCCCTGGGTAGCATACAGGGTTGCCACATAACGGCGCTCATGCTTTACATTCACATAGCCAGCTTGTCTCGTTTGCCAGGTTCCCATTTTAACCCCTGGGTGAAATGAGTGCACAAATAGAGTAAAGTAATTTGCTACAGAGCAGACTCGAACCCGGGACTACCGTGTCAAAATCGGTCGATGACATTTAATGCGCCAAAACCTTATCTTTATTTAACAATTATTTTTAACAATATTCAAACAATTTTATCTTGTATATTCTCTATAACAATGTCATAATAAAACCAGGTTAAAATCCACTTAAAAAGCTAACAAAATTCATAATTACGAGTTTGAAAGTAAAAAGATAGAAGGTACACTGCTGTCGATAAAATCTTTGCTTGGGATGTTTCCTTCACATCGGTCAAACTCATTATTTAAACTTAAAAGGACACATAAAAAATATCCGTCAATGACGAGAGAGATTGCATTTCCTTTTAACATTTCCGTATTGTCTACCAGGATATTTCAATCATACTAACTGTCCACTACCTTGCCTTTCCCTTACTCTACTGCACGCTTTAATGCCCTCTCTCATTCTGTATAATTGACTAGTCAAGCATTTAATTTTGCCAAGCACAAAATCCTGGTTATTTTTTTTTTTATATTTTCATATCATAATGATGCATTTAATGATTATTTACTATCAGTATAGATCAAGATAGAGCTTTATTTCCAGAATCGTTACGCATGGGTTACATAAAGACTTTAAACCTTACAAAATAATTGAAACATAATACTTCAAATAGGAAATAAATTTATTTTAAAAAATAGAAATATCATTTATGTTTTGCAAATAAATGTATAAACTCATTTTTTCTCTTAAGATCTAAAACCCCAAACCCAAACCCCCCATCTCACGAAAGGGCTGATCGCTCTACGTTTCTTTGCTTTCAAAAAGTTACGTACGTACATACAACTTGAATATCAACGTAACGTTTGCTGATAGTCGTATACGTGAGCCTCACACGCGTAAATATCTGTATATGTTCTTTTCGAAACCTTTTCATCGATTGCAAAATGGTTTTGCAATGCAGTTTAGAGTTGAATTAGAGCTTATTTATCATCTGTATCACGAACGATGCATAAAATGGTTGTATGTTGAACTGTGTAACCGATATATGTTACTTAATACATACTATGACATGTTTTGATATGATACTTATGTTTGATGGTACTTTGAAATACATACTTTGATAACGGGTTGTGATATCATACTTCAAATTTGATCTTCGTTGTTATATTGTACACTTATGAGGAATCAATTTTCAGTCCAAACATAAGTATTCAATTACTTTTCATTTTACCATATTGATAACAGGGAAATATCTGCCCGATTCTGACCCCCTTCCCCTTTCGCCCTCGTTGTCATAGGGGGGAATAACAATATCTCAGATTGTTTCTCTTTAAACAGAACTTTGTCTGGGAGAATTTAAGACGGGGCGAAAGCATTTGCAAGTAAACAAGGGTAAAAAAGATAACCCTGTGCATACAGTATTTAGTAGTCAATCTGATTGCAGATGTCCACTTTGATATTCATATTTTTTTCAATACTTACTAAAACTACTGAGGAAAACCACAAAAAGAAAACAACAACAGATATGTTCGTTACCCCTGTATGAACTTGCAGCTTTGTTTGTTTTTCTGTAAGAATATTTGTGGCATATATAGGTTATTTAGAAAGCTGACAAATAGAAAATTTCTTAGAAAATTATTTCTATGAAAAGGCAGCGGTGGTTCATGAGAGTATAATGAAGGTTGAATGTCAAAAATACTCATTAAGATTCTGTTCAACTGGAAAACGACATGAGGCTGAAACCAGTAAAACTTTTAATTTGTGGTTAAATATATATCAATTATTAAACTGTAATGAAGACATGTGAACAGTTATACAATGTAGGTCTTTTAATCGTAAATTAACAAAAAACTAAAGAACAGACGCATTTGCAATGGAAATTTCTTTAGGAGCATATTGAAGTTATTTATAGATTTTTTAGAGAAAAATTCCAAGATTAATAGTTTGGTTGCTTCATTGCTTGACCTATTCATGAAATAAGTACTGCATACAGGGTTATTTTCGCCCCTGTAAGTTTCGCCCTTCTACACTTTCAAAAAGTTTCGCCCCGTCTTGAATTCGCCCACTTTTGTGTTTAATATGACGGTGATCTCTCTTCGTTTTTAATAATTAAATAATTTAGCCTCTATTATTTAATAATGAACATTTTCAGATCATTTCTTTTTTCAATTCTGTTACACTTATACACTTGCGACTTTAGAGAGAGAGAGAGAGAGAGAGAGAGAGAGAGAGAGAGAGAGAGAGAGAGAGAGAGAGAGAGAGAGAGAGAGAGAGAGAGAGAGAGAGATGTTTAAATATATTGTATAAGTTTGAAAGAAAACCTTAGATAAAGATAAGTAACCGCATATTATTATGCTTTTCTATGTACATATATATTTATACCATGTTTATTACAGCAAACAAAATAAATGAAACTTAATCCAGACTACCCGACAGACGTAACGGTATATTTCAAACACATGTATATATCACATCAGATATAGACCCTTAATGAACATCAGCACTTCTGGCGTTGGTCTACTCTACTAGCTAACAAAACATCGAGTTGATGCCGTGTTTATATTGTTGTGCGTTTAATTCGTTTACTTTGTAATTATGGGTAGATTATTCTGTAAATGGCGGTTTATTTGAGAATAAAGGCAGATAATGTTTCATAGTCTGTTATAATCATTATACAAGATATTACATTAGAAAAGGACGACTGTTTATGACCTAAGTACATTCATCGAGTCAGTTTGATAATCCTTGGGAATAAAGACTATACTCATACTAATACAGTGTATTTGCTTAATGGACTATAAGTAAATAAAGTAATAAGTACATAATGGAGTGTTTATTTTCCAATTGCAGACGTGAAAAAGAGAGAACGTATCAATAAACATCTGTTTACATGGCGTTTGATTAATCTCTCTCCAGTCAAACAATTGTTCGTTCTATAGGGCTGTATCGCTCTCAAAATGGATCATTTGTCCTCAAGATACATGTTATTAATTATGATGTGTGAATTTTCAGGGCTATCCGTAACACACTACAAGTCGGTGTTCTACAAATACGTGACAGATAACATTATTCCAAACCGCCCTTACCGTGCCCCGCGGACAAACATGAATATTCATGAGCACTAATTTCCTGGGCTGGCGCGGTTTATGTAAATGATTTGTTGGGCGGGGCCTCCAAAACCACGAAAAGGGGCGTGTTTAGGAGGGAAAGTTGTATTGAATTCGGGTCTGCGGATAGGTCGATCGCTACATTTAATAACTTGGTATATATAGCATTTATTGCGAGTTGGCACTGTACGGCTTGAATAGGAAGCAGCCTTACCGCGTGTGTTAATCATGATAGCGGCCATTCTGTTAACGGTCATTGGTAAGTTTTCAAAATATATATTAATTACGTAATGAATTTTTTCAAATTAAAAATTTGATATTGTTGTTTAAAAAATCATATTTTTTCGATTTCTCTGAGCCACGTGTCAAACCACGCATGTTCTCTAATAAAAAATTTTAAAAATCAATTCATTTTGAAAATAGAAGTTTTACTTCAGGTTTTTTTCTTTGTATTCAAATTTTCATAATTTAAGCAATAAGATTATTACACTTCTAAAGAATAATGATACAAACATTGATATTCAGTCCGTATGAACTGATCAGAGGGGTTGTAATATTCATACAGATATTCATTTTTCATCTGCAATGACATCTAGACATGTAAGGGTTTGACACTGTTGAGAATGCCTGCCATACTAATGAATGCCTGGCATTGCAATATAAATCAAAAATAAACAACAAAAACGGAGTCACTCTCTTTTACGTTTGTCCTAATTGTATTGAGACAATACACATTATATGATTTATAATCATATTTCAATAAATGTAAATTTAAAAGATTTTTTTTTTTTTTTGGTAATTAGTTTAATAATTCAATTTTTTGTTTCGATTTTTTTGTAGTCGGGGCTTTTGCTGGTAAGTATTCAACATAGCTTACGCACTTATTTTCATTATACATTTTTATGTTGACAGATATTAATTATCCCTTTTATTGCATTAATAGACTGACAATATTTTTAATTCTGTATTCTTATAACTTCATCATCTTCTTATAAGAATAAATTAAACGAGATCTGTTTTTCAATGCAAATGTTAATTTCCGGTGTAATTTGTCATCTTAAGGATTAATTTATCGCAAAGACAATTAGCTTAAACAATGATTAATCAGAATTCAGTTCTTACTTTTTTAACACACAGTGAAAAATTCATCCCTGCACAATGAACTTGTTAAGAGCGTCGATATAAATGAATTATGCTAATGTATTTAAGTAAAAGCAGTCGACCGTGAAATGATCAATTGATATCGCACTGGGTTTTTTTTATTACGCTGCAGTGTTTAATGATGTATGGGGCCCGGGGCATTGAAGCGCAACTGATGCATTGTAGTATGTCATGTCTCGGCGCACGTGATCATTTGTCCTCATGTCTGCAGCGATGTAAGCGGCCCAGAAATAAAAATAAAACTGTCATGTAAACTTTTTACTGAGTAGAAAATTATTATGTAATTGGCATCGGATTCTCATTAAAAAGAGAGCTTTAAAAATATTAACAACAGAATAATGATGCATTGTTATTAAGTCCTATTTATATCTAGTATGGACTGTAAGAACAATTTATTCCTGAATGTTCTGCGCACTTCATTTATTTTTATGAAAATGATTTTTTTTTTGGGGGGGGGGGTATTATCATCCAATGGGTATAATCTAAAATATATATTTAAACACATATTGAATTTCAGTAAAATATATTAAAGAACAATTAAAAAGAAAAATGCATTGAACTTTTTTAAAACTTATTTACTGACATTATCACACCGCCATCCCAAAAAAGTAAAAAAAAAATACATCAAATTGGCACGATTGGCAATTTGGTGTATTTACAGTTGTTCCATTTTTCTCCCCAAAAATCGATTACCACTCAAGTACGTTTGATCTTAAACACATATCAAAATATAAAACATGGGCAGTTTGTAAGTCTGCCGTACGCCAGGAAAGAATTCATTCCGTGAATACCAGACCGTTCTCTGTTCGTGATCATTCGCCGGATATAAACGAACCAGCACCGGCAATAATTGTGCCACTTGTCGTATTTTATTCACTGTGCTAGGGCAATGATTTTTTTGCCAACACTGACCCAATTTTGACCTATTATTTTATGAACGGCAAGGTGAAAATAGCGTTGGGGTCAAAATTGCTATTATGTGAAGGACGCGCTTATTACATCTCCTTTTATGTTCCAACATATAACATCTAACAGACTATCGTAAATCAGGCATATTACCTTGACCTATTTTTCTAGAGTAACGAATGTTATATCTGAGTTATAAATGTTACACAATATTGATACACTACAATTATTTGGGGTTTCTTTTCTTACATCATATTTATAAAGCATATTAAATCCATGATCTTTTTTTTATTAAACTTGTGTAATTCAATATATGATTTCCATTACTTTTTCAGAGCCATCCGTACATGTGGTCCGTAAGTATCTAAAATATAAACGAATTTTTAAAATTTCCTTTTCATTCAAATATCCCGCCGTTTGATCAACCAATGAAACATAATCTTTTTTTCATTTTTTAGCGCATGCCAAACAGGCTGTACATGAAGTAGCACATGACGTACACAGGGAAGGTAAGAGGCGGATCCAATATTTTAGCGTTATTTAACCCAACCAATTCACCAACACAGAGGCGGATCCAATATTTTAACGTCATTTAACCCAACCAATTCACCAATACAAACTTTTTATTTTATATAAAATAATAATTTTGCTTCGAATTTAAAAATACACACAGCCTAATTTAATATTTTGGTGGTCTTTTTCTGGGGGGGGGGGGGATATTGTAAGGTGACAAAAATATAATGTAATTGTTTGTTTTGTTGTAAAAATAACAAATGGAGGTTTTACAAGATATACTCGTTTTTTAACGAACCTTTTTTGGAAAATATAATATCTCAATTCTACGTGTGTTCATACATGCCTCTTATTTGTCAGATTATTCTATTTCATAGTCGGGCTTATTCATCAGGTCCCTGTCATTCAGAAAGAGGTCAAAATTATTAGACAAGAAGTTCCCAGACTTGTGCATAGTAAGTCTCTCTCTCTCTCTCTCTCTCTCTCTCTCTCTCTCTCTCTCTCTCTCTCTCTCTCTCTCTCTCTCTCTCTCATTGTAATTTTTATATAGCTCTTTTATAATGCAGATGAATTCTCAAACTGCTTTTACAATCTCTCTCTCTTTCTCTGTAAAACAATATTATACCTTTTTGAAAACTTGATAGAAATTAGTTTTTAACGGTTAAATCTTAATTTTCCATTTACCTAGGACCCAAAATTATCCGAAAAACAAGAGTACATGTACAGAAATGTAAGTAGCGTTTATACCGGCGGTATGTTAATGTTAATTACTTTAATTACTTTTACTTTTCAAAATGCAATGATTTTTTCGTTGTAAAACGATATTTTTTTTTTCTAATATCAACATAAAATTCGTTGTCAATTATTTTTCAGTGAGATAAATGAATATTTCAAATAGTGACAAGTTTCATATGGTTCTTTTTTTTTATTATTTAATTGTTTGACGATGTTGTTTCAATTTTGTAGACATCTATGACAAGCCGTACATTAGGAAACACACAAGTAAGTTTGGTTCTATTATTATCTCCACATTTTAAATCATTGTTTTTATATACATCGCCCTTTTAATGACATCTCTCTCTCTCTCTCTCTCTCTCTCTCTCTCTCTCTCTCTCTCTCTCTCTCTCTCTCTCTCTCTTAACTTTGATTTATTCAATAAATAATGCGATGTTATGTTCGTTTTTCTCAGTAACTCATTCGATGGTTTTATTAGTCTTGTTCAGTAGATCGTACAATGTTTTATTCGTTTTCTTCAGTTATCAAGCCTGTCGAGGTCGTGAAGAAGTTTGACGTTCACAAGACAGGTAATGTCATGGCAAGCTTTGTATAATTAGTTTTTATAATTAGATTTCCTTGATTAGGTTTCCATAATTAGCGTCAACTCAAAGTCTTAACTGACAGCTTATCATCTTCAGTGTTTATTGCAGAAGCCAATTTTATTAACTATGTTGACAGACAGTTCATTATGTTATGATTACTGAAAGATGACAACACTAATGAAACCTGTAAATTACTTTTTTTACTAGCGTGATAAAGTTTTGATTGAACCCATCTGATTTAATTTATTTTATTTCAAACATATTTTATTGATAATTCTAAAGGATTAGGCAACAGACAATGTTTATGTAAATCCTCCTAAAAATTCAAAGTAAAGCAATGGTTAGAATAAATATTCTATGAAATAAAGTATTACAAGGAATAATTGAATTTAAATATTGATCTTGATTTTTTCCATACCTAAATTGTGAGAAAAATTGTGAGTAAACATATATGCTTCAAACATTCACATTGATGGGTAAAAGGAATGAAATAGAATACACTATCCATGATAAACATGTATGATAATATGTGTTCTTAAAATATTACATGTTTATTCATTTTGTTTTCATTTATACAGTCGACGTCCCGCAGCCCATACACAAGGTCAAAACAGGTGAGAATGTTTTGGGGTTTAACATTTTTCACTTACATGTAAGTTAAATCTGTCATTACTTGACAATATTCCGAATTGTCAGTAAACAAACTGCTTACTCGTATTCTTCTTACCACTAGGCATTACTTTAACAGACAGATGTCATTCATTTAACGTGAGAAGGCAAAATCTCTACACAATCAAGTTTAAATTTCTCTTATATTAGGCGTCGTGTCATTTTCTTCTTGAATATTTCTCAGAAACAATTCTTAATTTTTTGTGTTTCAGTCTTGAAACTTATATGAACGAGAGTACTGCATACAGGGTTGTTTTCGTCCCGTGTTTTTGCAAACGGTTTCGCCTTGTCTTTAATTCGCACTGACATAGTTGCATTAAGGAGAGATAAATTGAAAAATTTGAGTTCGCTCAGTTTTAAATTCGCCCGCTGACAACGAGAGCGAAAAGGGCGAAAATAAAATGGGGGCAAATGTTACATTAAAGTTTTGAAATTCAGAGAATTTAAAACTATCTATAACAGTCTAGACCGTTATAGATAGTTTTGATTTCTCTGAATTTGAAAACTTTAATGTAACACTGGACTGTTATAGATAGTTTTAAATTCTCTGAATTTTAAAACTTTAATGTAACACAAATATGTCCCTATATACAGATTGTCTTAAATTCACTTTCCATTCAGTACTTTTCAGATTTTTCTCTTTTTTTCAGTGGTCAGACCAGTTCATGTAGACCGACCCTACCCACAAGTCATTGTAAAGAAGAAGACTCAATATAAAGAAAACAGAAGTAGGTCTCAACACGTACAATAACCAAACTCAAAATGCACAGAAACGGTACCAAGTATTCCTTTAAAGGAATGATCGGCATGAAATATCATTGGTCAGCTCTGTTTACATAATATACGCAACATGCAGTGAACTATATATAACACCGTTTTAATGATTTTCGAAATGGCAAGGCATGAATGAACTTTACTTTTAGTAGGCAAATTATACCTCCGACTAAAATCCCTACGCATATGTGGAAAAAAACCCGTGATTTGAATGATTGTGTATGTAAATGTTTTATTTTCAGGGTTAACGGATTAGATTACCGTTTTAGTAATCTACGTCTAATTAAAGATTTAAATAAGGTTGTCATTGCATAGTAAATAAAATAGGGCAAGGCGCAATGCGTGCGCAAATAGTTAAATTTGCTGGATGCCTCATATGGACACAACTGTGATCGGCCGAAGCCGATCACAAAAATTAATGCCTCGGTATAAAAAATTAGATGTAGATTCAACATTTACAATAATCAAAAGCCAAAGTGCACAGAAATGATACAAATAACTCAAATGAATATGAATGTTTTTTCATAGGAGCATCTTTGATATATATATAAAATAATTTCGAATAACGTGACTTGTTTTCTGTTCCAACTGAGCGAAATAATTCAAGAATATTGGCGCTGTAGTAGTGGTAGGGTTTTTTGTGCCTAAAAATATTTTTTGATAAGCGGCCCAAAAAATGGGTGCGTGAAAGAAACCTTTATGATTTAATTTAGCCTTTTTTATCATGCTTTAATCATGTTTGACGTATCTTTTATTTCCAGTCTTCAGACCCAAACCTGTGTTTGAGGAGAGAGTACATATTAGTGAGTACTAGAATCTCGTATCGTTACTTTGTAAATCTTCATTTGCACTTCTATTATTAAACTGCCTCGCTTAAAAATAGTTTCCTTTTGCTTAAAAAATAAGTTTCCACACGAGACCTGTTTGCAAAAGTTATTTCCTAAGTAAAGAAGCATACATACAGTTTCAGTTTAAAATGTTTCATTCATTTTCTTTTTATCAAAATATTTGTTTAATGCTCATTTTTATAGATTTCCATAATTCTTTTTTTTTTCCAGAGAAACAACACGTACCTGTTCCAATCACCGAGCACGGTCAGTTTTTACTTTTCTTCTTTTTTTCTTTTTTTTTTAGGGGGGGGGGGGTGTCAATTTGACAAAGAACGATAACTAGGCTCTGCTATCGTTTGAATCATCCAACTTTTTTTATAAAATACAGAGAAAAAAATCAACTTATATATTTTTTTAAATATTTAAAATCATAAGTTTTTCCTTTTCTTCTTTTTTTCTTTTTTTTTTTAGGGGGGGGGGTGTCAATTTGACAAAGAACGATAACTAGGCTCCGCTATCGTTTGAATCATCCAACTTTTTTTTATAAAATACAGAGAAAAAATCAACTTATATATTTTTTTAAATATTTAAAATCATTATTTACATTAAATGCATTACAATCCGAAATAACCTAATTCTATTTTGACTTTTATAGTTTTCCTTTTATTGTAATAATGTAGATGGAATAATCTAATACTTCTTCAACTTTTATAGTTTTCAAGAACATCCCACAACCTCGTCTGGTCGTCAGGAAATACCCCGTCGATGTTACCAAGCACGTACATAGCGTGAGGAAAGGTAAGGCTAAATACTGCTTTTTTAATTTCGGCAAAATTTGTACAAAATAGGCTTCTGATATAAATATTTCAAAATACTAAAAGAGCAAAGAAGCCTAAGAAGTACGTTTTTCCATAGAAAGGAAAATCATATACAATTTTTTCTTCTATAACTTTGTAAATACCTACTTATATCTAAATATTTCGTTAATGTCTTTTTTTTCCTTTTTTACAGAGCCTGTTGCAGGTAAAAATCAAATAACAAAGACTGAATCTATCTCAGAGGATTTGTATATTATTTACAAAAAATATAAGTTTTTGTTTATTGATCCAACAATGGATGATCAATTGTAAATATCTTCAATATTGGAAAAGATAAACGCTTCTTTACTTTAAGTTAAAGATCTTTTAAGTATATATTGTATAACGAATCGGATGGGAAAAAAATTAAAAAAAACAAATAAAAACAGGAACAGACATAGAAAACTATGTAATCAACAAAAATATACGTAAAATTTGTTATAATTGTATAAACAACAAGTTGGCTCGAATTAAGAAAGTAGATATTGAAGTGAAAAGAATGAATAGAAAATATCCAAGTGCATGTAATAATAAGACTTTTCAGCGATGTACAAGACTTGTCAGCAACGTATAAACTGGTTGGCATTTTTTAACGAATTGATCCTTTGCTTGTAGTTGCTCGAGTTAAGGAGGTGGGCTTCCAAGTACCAGTGATTGACAGGAAGAAGATCCATGTCCCAGTGGCCAAAGCTCATGGCGGTTACGGTACGTCAATACATCGGATCAACTAAATAAATCAGCTTGTAAATGGCACAATCTAAAAAGATGTATTTGTACCCAGAAGTTGTTCATAAGAAGCTCATAAGGACGTAAGGACTGTACATGATTCGTTACAATTAAATTGTTTAGGTGGTCGATACTCTTCTTTACTACTAGTTTCGCAAATCTAAGACCCCTACCTGTGTACATATGTTTCATGATTTTTGGCACTACCCTTTAGAATCCAAAGGTAAAGGAGGAGGGAGATTCATTGGGGGCGGGGCCAATTCATTAGGAGGTGGTCCTGGAATCGCCTTAGGCGGCGGTCCTGGAATCGCTTTAGGCGGTGGTCCTGGAATCGCCTTAGGCGGTGGTCCAGGAATAGCCGTAGGCGGTGGTCCAGGAATCGCCTTAGGCGGTGGTCCAGGATTTGGTATGGGCGGCGGCTTAATAGGAGGTGGTCCTGCTCTTCCGGTAGGCATGGCCGGAGGACCAGGATCATTGGCAGGTTTTGGAGGCGGTGCTGGTTTTCAAGCGGGACCAATAGGTGGATTCGGAAGCCCCGCCCTAATGGCAGGCCCCGCCCCTTTCCAAGGTGCAGCTTTCATGGGAGGATCAGGATATGCTAATAAGCATTAGGTTTAAAACGAGAAGTTATCGGTGAGAAACGTAGAAAAAATAATAATAGCAAATCTAAGTAGGAAATAGAAAACTCTCCGGGAATTCCAAAGTTCCAAATAATATAGAAAATATTTGCACTGATTTTCAAAGCATTAGGCTCCTTCAATCGTTTCTCTTCTTTAGATATAGACATATAACCTATAAAAATTCAGTAGATCCTCAACTATTGGTTGTCTAGCAACAATTTTTTTCCTTATTAATCCATAACATTCTGTCTTTCTTTATATATTTAGCATGCACATCTATATCATTTCCTTACTCCAAATTATGTAACAAAAAATAGAAATTATATCAAAGCATCTGAATTTACCACATCCAAATAGAACATTTTTAAGACAAACGTTGGTTTTTAATTCTTAAGTCTTTAACTTAATGCTCATTATTTGCCATAACAAACTATACATCCTATTGTTTTGTGTGTCAACATGCAATCTTTAAGAACGACAATACGCGAAAAAGCAATTGATATGATAAAATTCAGCAATAATTATACTTTACAGAGGAAAATATCTGCCCCAATTTCTTTTTTCCTTCGTTGACAACGTGCAAATTCAAGACGGTGTGAATTGTATCGAAGCAGAGTAGTTCTTCAGTGGCTGTTTATGACCTCAATTTAAATATCTGTTTTCATAATTACAACAGGTCAAGACTAATTGGTCTTGGTAAGCGTATGTGTATTTATGAGCAGTAATTTATATATTTTGCTTTAAAGACGTCCAAAATAAAGCACTTACACGTACAATGCACAATGCTGCCATATTTCACCATTTTACTATATTTGCACTACACCCTTTTTCACTGTTACATATCTTCCTTAAATAAAAGTGTTTTTGTAATTGTGACTATTTAATTTGTGTTAATTATTACCATATTGTCTGTGTGATGGTGATGGAAAAAAATCTTTACTTAAGACGTTTGCATATCAATCTTACGTTAATCCTTCCAGTATTATGATTACTTCATTATTTGTTATTATTTCTGATACATATATATTATATATTATGTAGATCTAAATCAATACCTAATAATCATAGTAATGAAGACAATCATTAAAATTCAAATATTTCAAATTATTTCACTGTCAATAATCTAATTGATACAGGTGTTTTTTTAATCTTATTTTAAAAATAAGACATGTCCAGCACTTTTAATTTTCACTTTCAGTTTGATTTCTTTTTTTACATTTAATCATGCTTTTGTTATTTTCACTTTACCAGGTGGCTACCAATAAACCACTCAAATGAGCTCAGGTAATAACTTTTACATTTTTACTTAATTACATAAATTATTCAATCATAATATTTGTAAACTTGGACTTTGAACTCTCGATAATTTGATATTTTAATTTTGTTTTACAGACACGGTCCGATGCGACCCTGAAAATGGATTGGATTTCATTTGCCATGGTATCTCTGTATTTGTACATACATTAAACATCGGTGCTCATGTAATGTATCTTCATCTCCCGGGCGTCTGTATAAATAGATCTATATTTTTAACCCGAATTTTCTTGTTTTTGTGTACGGTTTTGAGTTAAAAAAAACATTCTAAACACCTCCATCTATGTTGTGTTTTTTCCAAACAGAAGGCCTGCATTAACATTACAAAACTGAGGCAAGATTACCTCTGTCACAAATTATAGTTTTAAACTGTAGCATTAGCCGATATATCGTCCAACACGACTAACACTGAAATATAAGCAAATCTTAATTGCGTTTATTTGAAGCAGATAACTATGTCATTTGATACTTTTTAGCTGGGATTCAGCAAAATATTACGGGGTAAAAGAAAGACTGAAAACAGTTTATTTTTCATAGAATTAAAATTTGTCTGATTTTAACAAGATAAACAGATTGCTGATGCATAAGGTAAAAATACTTTTTCATTAAAATTAAATACTTTTATTTCTTTTCAGAATTATCAATAAAAATGAACACTTTACGCGCTACAGTGAATACTGTTGTTCATTGAAAAAGATTCTAATAAGATAACACTAGTTGATTAAATCTGATTATTTAATTTCAATTCAAGCAAATTTTTACAGGACTAGTCACTACAATGTAGTGCTGAATCGTCAACAAATATCCTAATGATTTCATCTTTCTACATACTAAGGAATATTACCTTAGGATATATGTATCCTCGATGTACCGTCAACCGTCGTTTTTCCTCGGACTAAAATGTCACATTTCAATTGGTTTAGACATTACTCGTGACTATATCTCTGTGTCCTTCTGGTGGGGATTAATATTCGGCAATATGGCAGACGCTTCGCCTACTCATCTCAACATTTCATAATATTTTAATACAAAAAACGTTTTTTTAAGTTTTTGAAATATTTGAGTAGTTTCCCTTTGAAACTAATTTTAAGTTAGAGTAGTTGCCCTTTAAATTAACGTCACATTGTTGTGTCTGGAGCAAATTGAAAATGACTGCGACTGAAAGTGAGAAAAAGTTTAAAATTTTAAAGAATGAGAGAGGTAATTTTCACATTGTGTAAAATTGGACGAGATTAAAGGCACTTTTATATGGATTTGCGTTGATCATCGCTTTTGTTGAAAATAATGTCTTACTTGATAATCCTCGAGAAAACAAAACATTAGCATTGTTACTGGTCGTCTACAAAAATATATCGGGTTAATCAATCTCATAGATTGATAGAACCTAACAAGTTATGATATACTTGTAATGGTCGATGCATCGTATATGATCATCTACAGTTACTGTTGCAGATCACTGATCTGTCACCTATCGACTTTATGTAACTTCTTGTTGTAAGTAGCGCATTGTTTAACTATAAATATCGATCAACCATTTATGCAATGATCAGTTACAAATGGTTTAACCAATTCTGGCTCCACCGTCACCAAAATTTTCGAATCCCTCAACTCATCCCTCAACTCAAATCCTTTAAAAAAAAGTGCATTAATTTGAGGTCAAACCCAAGATTTTAAGCTGAGTTTTTGACTTGAGGAAAGTTGGTGACGGCGGGGCCTGATCAATGTACATTTACTGTCATATTTTGGGGTACATGTACGATTGCATATCAGTAAGCCATCACATTGAGACACGCAGTAAAATATCATGTTCAGTTGAACCGCCATCATAACATACGTATATCTGTACCTTCTTAAAACCGCACCTACATGTATTATTGTACCGCCATATTTTGACATACAATAAAATAAACTGTTGTAAATTGTTAAAACGTCACCTACAAATGCTCTGTATTTTCTCATGTACAGTTCACTTAATCATCGTCAGCCAATGTATTGCCATTTTTTTGCGAACAGTTTCATATCGGTTAACTGCCACCCTTCAGTGCACCGTAAATGTTGACTTACAGTTACGTATCGTTAAACAGTCACCTGGCAATGTTTCGTATCCTCTTAGGAATAGATTCATATCGTTTAAAGTAAACTGTTGATTTACCATATCTTTTTAGTTAACGATTACATATCGCTTCACACTTTAATGTACACCTCAATCATGACGTTCAATTGCATAACGTTTACCAGTCTTCATTGATGTAACATAATTTGTTATGTACGGCAATAACATATCGATGAATCGTCACCAATCGAGGAACTGTTGTATATTTTGACTAACAGTTACATGTTGCTGAAGAAACACCATTATATTGTTTCATAAATGAAACAGCTAGTGCAAGTTCTTGCAGTTATGCAGTTTCTATTGATTAATTTACGCAAAGTCAACATCAAAAGTACAAAGAAAAAAAAAACGTCAATGAACGTAGGTAATTGGTCTAAAAATGATATCTGGTCAGCGTACAATCTATTTCACACCACCTATGTTATGCAATATCACAAGAGAAAACGTGTTTATTTTGAGCGTTTTACTGTTGTGGCTATCAAAAAACGTTTAAGTTAACCCCACCCCATACAAAAATAAGCGGTTTTTGGGAAATAGAGCATCGATCTCATCACTCCAACAGTAATTAAAATTTAAAGTAATTTCCATATTTCTCCAGTACGCTATTTACACATACCATTTGCATTTCCAAAACAGTATTATGCTTTAGTTTCTCGAAAAATTGTTCAATAAAAAGTGATATAAAAATACTTATGTGATTTTATCGTAATATAATTGCATAGAATCATTTTATACAAAACGTACTACTAACTTATTGACTTGTTGTTTAAAACAGGACTTGGTTATAAAAAAAAAATCATGTGACAACACTTAAACAATAATTAGTTTTGAATATGTTTAAAAAATGCTAGTCAACGTACAAAAATATGTGTCACCAGTAATATTATTGCTTTTTTGCAATATTGGATGAACAAATTGTGTTACTCAAGTAAAATTGTATTTAAAATACTGTCCAAACTTTTTCTATTCTATAAATTATACAGATCTGAAAATCTTATTGAAAAATAATTTCAATTTCAAAACATGTTTTTTCTGACGACCAAACGTAGATGTGAATATAAGTGAATCAATAACATTATCTTTAATTAGTATAAAGTAGAGTCTATCTTATATATGATTATGTCAGGTTGCATTGCGTCGGGAATCTATAATCTTTGCTTATAAAGAAAAAACCGTTTAAACAATAAAAAGATATATACAACGCGATATATGTTTATGGAATGTGTTTTTATTAACCATTTTTTTAGCCATTTAATCTGTAAAAGAGTTATTCCTCTTTGATTAAAACAATCAGCTGAAGAAATGATATATTTTGTTTCCTTATTTCAAAATACATACTTTTTAAAGTCTGATGTTTGAAAAGCATGAATATTGATTTACTCCAAAATGAATAGAATGCTTTGATACGGTGTTTATAACATCGGTATAATAAACATACAGGTAACATATGCAAATACACAGGTATCATAAAAATATTTTATTAGACATTCAATCAAAAATCAATTAATGCATGTATTTTTCTAAAAAAAAAAAAAAGATTGGCAACTTTGATAGATCTTAATATAACATTTATTAATATTTATGCAATCGGTAATATGTGTCTAGAAATACAGATAGCTAGTTCAGAATCTGATGTATCCTACGGAAATATGATTCGATTAGGAGATAGCAATGCACAAATTTTATTTATTTAAATCAGATACGAATGTTACAGCTACATCATATTTTATGCTTTACTAAGCATAAAGGAGATTTTGAAATATACTATTAAAAAACTTTAAGCTTTTCAATTTTAAAAAAATTAATATTTTTTTAATGATTATTCTATAATAATGTTTATGTTTTTATTTTATTTTTTTAAATGTAATGTAATCATTAAAACATATGTATCGTTATCACTTTGTTTATTCTTTATTTTTTTTTAAATAGACCATGTTTCTTGGTCATATAAAACAGCCATGGACTTTGCATGACATTTTGAGATTGAAAATCAAATTAATCATAAACACAAGCAAATAATTCCAAACGTATAATTATAAATAATTTTAGCATCTGGTTTTTTTTCACCATCATTATTATTTTAAGGTGGTATGGGACATCTCTCGATATTAATGTGCATTAACATACATTATAATTGAAATACTTTCACCTGCTGAAAGTTTTTTTTAAACTTTACAATATTCAACTTAAAAAATACAATATTTAACCCAAAAACAGCTTTTTAGAATATTTGTAGAAGTAAAAATTGTAAAACTCTCAGCGGGATTCGAACTCAGGACATACGGATTTGTAATAAACTCTCTAACCCGTTGCACTGCGCTGTTAGGTGGTCAGACTGGAAAAGAAACTTCTAACATAAATACACTTTATTTTACTGTTTATTTCGATACAAAATACACAAAGACGTGTTACATTCCATCTTAATATATTTTTTTTTCATTTCGGGACAAAAACATCACTATATAAATCGAAACTTTTTTGACAACTATAAAAGTGTTACCTCGCTTTAATAATACATAAGTTCTTATAACATTGTTAAATATTTGACTAATTTAAAGCATCTGTGAACACTAACAATGATTTAGTATAGTTTTTTGTTATCTTTTAAAGGATGTAGCCGTTTATGCATTTTACAATTTAAGTATAGGATCTATTTTTTTGCGACATGCCCTTTTAATTTGAATTCGTTAGATTCTCTTGTTGATATTTCCCACTGAGCTAAACAAGATTAAAAGTAACTATGTTTTAAGCTTGAAAGTATTAAATTCTCCCCATTTTTGTGCGTTAATGCAAAGTGTGTTAATATAGACGATATTAATTCTCTTTGACTTGTATTTTGCGTTGATTTGACCAACAATAACGCCATTTCTTAAATAAAAGTGTGTATTTTTTCAAAGTTGTTTCAATGCCATATATATACTTTTTAGCACGCAAAATTATCCCAGCTCAGTATATATCCTATACGATATGTTCGTTAACTTTTGTTACATTACAATTTGACGAGTAAAAAAAATAAAGTTGAAACAGTTTAAAACATTTGCTTGTACATGGTGTCACTATATCTGACACAGAGAACTTTTTTATCAATATATCTGTATTATTTTCATAAATAAACTTTTGTTCCTTTATTACAAAGTTAAAAAATAAATAAGACCAGCTTACATTAATTAGATGTTTTTATGGAAATTTTAAATAAAAAATTCACAAATGGGTAAATATCAAATTAGGTTTTGAAATAAAATTCATTTTGAAAACAGTGGATACCTGATTCTTCTTTTTTTCTATAAGGGCTGTTTGATTTGAGAAAGAGCAGGAAACTGGGTATGCAAGATAAAATCCGAAAAAAAATTTAGTCTTTAGGAACTAAATATGTATACGGGTAAGACATTTAATGTGTTTTAGTCCTTACTTCGACATTGTATGTGACTCACATTTATTAATGATGCTCTTTGATACCCGTTTAGTGCAGGTTATGTTTTTGAAAAAATTCTTTATGTAACGTCATGTACTTCAGAAAAAGATTGCATAAAGTCACAAATGGTATTGTCTATGCTGTTCATTGTTCATGCTGTTACGCTGTTCATTAGGCACGAATTGAACTTTCGTTGTATTGTGTAATAATTCAATCCGGGCAGTAACGCGCTTTCTGGCTGGCTAAAAATTATTTTATATCGTATAAAGAATGTTGCCTACGTCAAAAACGTATCAATACGTCTGATGATACGTTTGAATTTTGTACAGATTTTGTACAATTTTACACCATTTTAAAGGTCAACTGACCGTTTTTATCTACAACGAAGAGTAAAAAATAGTAAATTATAAGCAATGAACTGAATATTTATTTGTTTTATACGATATCTAATGCTTCGCGGTTTATAAAGCGTAATCTGCTCCAAACCATTTTATATCGTATAAAACAAATAAATATTGAATTCATTCCATAAAAAATAATAGGACACGGATTAGAAAAAAAAATTGTCAGAAAATAACAAAAACATTGAATAAATATTGAGGCTGGTTGGTTAACAAATTAACTGACTTTAACTTTTAAATATTTCTGTTATTTCGTACAGAAAAATAGAAATATTCTGGTTTCAAAATTTTGACTTGTTAATAGGTTTTAACAAAGACAGAACACTTCGTCTCGAAAAGGTCAATAAAGCATAAAACTCCCACAGCTATTAAACTTGCTTGATTAATTGTAGAAATTTTGGGATGTTCAGTTGTTTAACAATATTTCTCCTATACTGATGTTGCATAATTCATGTTTAATTTCAAACACTTCATCCAGCCAACAATGAATATGAATTCCTACTACTAGTATATCAATAGAACTACCCACGGTATGGCAGAAATCGGATACTTCACAAGTCAGTGTATAAAACATCTGATTTGATTGGATGATTCATAAGTCTGTGTATAAAACATCTGATTAGATTTGATTATTTACAAGTCAGAGTATAAAACATCTGATTTCTCCAATTACACGCATTTTTTATGACTTGAATGAAGTTGTCTTATTTTGTTACTTTGTTCTTCTCTTTCTGCTTTAAAACGTAAAATAACAAATGATCCTAAAACGTTAAGATTTATTCTTCACAAAACATTCACATACGTAAAATAAATTAAAAGACACGAACGAGCACATTTCAAATCAACAAACAATGATTATCTTTTAAAAAAAAAAAATTTTGTTTCATAGAACAGAAGGAAAAATACATTTTGAAATAGCTTTATCTATGTTGTTGAGTATATTTTTTATTTTAAAAAGTTGGTCATCAAACTGAAGTGTTCTCAGATATGATTTACCATTGATTAAAAGGGTCTTGTAGCTCTTAAGAGTAATGATTACTATCAAAATACATTTTTTTATTGTATCAAAATAAAGGCAAGACATTTTTAATTGAAAAATTGTAGTATAATTCCCTCATGTTAGTATTAAAAAAGGTAAATGGTTGTACGACTTCAGTCCAGCTGAGTGAATTATGGGTAAAATTTCCAAAAGGTTTGTAGTTTGTTTCATTCCAGTGATTTCTAAAATGTAAAATAAATCAATAGATAGTAGTTAAATGAAATGAAAATATTTATTTTAAGGTAATTGATTGTAACTCAAATAGTAAAGCATACGCATACATACCATATTCATACTTTTTCAAGCAAACACGTCTGAAAAAAAGAATTGTCTTTTGTTCAATACATGACTCTGGTAAGGTAAATTCAGAGCAGTTCATAGAAGTTCTTAATTAACTGAGGTGCATATTTAAAATCCCTTTAATTTTCTTTGATTCATTTTTTTTTCTACAAAGCAGGTCACATACTAGTATTGTTTCTATGCCCTTTACAACAAATGTTAAATCTACACATTTTTAGGAAACTGAGTAATTCATTGTGTTGCATAAATCCTTATGAAAAGGTATTAATTGTAACAAATCATAAGATAAAAAAAAATTGGAAACATTAATCTGTTTTCATCTTTCGTGCTATCGCATGCTATATCGGACGGTATAAATCCCTTGTGTCGTATGTATGAATTCAGTCTAATTGGGTCAACAAGAATTTTGTTCTTAGGCGAGGACCTGTGTTACTAACCGCCGATTTCCCGTAATGCATTTCCACAGATGTAATAAATGGTAGATTTATGACCGGTTCGTGACACATTCCCCTATATCTTATTAATATTGATACACTCGATATTTATCAGTGTTGGAGATAAACAGGTTAATAAAAGAAAAAGAATGAACGCAATTTGGTCGAAGAAAATTGCTTTTATACTCAGGTATTCTAAATCGGGCACATTGATACTTTTTATTACCCCACAAATTTCACACTAAAACTGATCAGAATACTAATCGAACACAAATATATATAAAGAGTAGATCTAATGGCATTCTACTATGAGGTTTACCATGTGCAGTAACAAACTTCGATTTCGACACAGAGGTTAATACAAACACGTATGGAAATAAAAGAACCAGTTGGTTTTTTTTTTTCAAAATTATTTAGAAGATTTTTACTTACATGTGTTATCGGGGTCTGTAATAAAATGAAAACAAAATGATAAGAAATGTGTTAATCTAAATGTATTTCGATTGGTAATGCATACTTTTTTGGCTAATTCACACTAAAATGGTTTAAGGTGCAATACTGTGGTTTCATCAATATTCGTTGAATACCAATTTTCGTGGATTTCGTTGTTGAGTTGATCCATGAAATTAAATGTTCATTGAAATGCAATTTCTTTTAACATTTTGTATTGAAAGGGTCAATGGCCACGAATTTACGTATCCTTGAAACTGTGATTTTCACTTTATCCACGAAAATTGATACCCTTGAATATTAATGAAACCACAGTAGTTGTGATAAGAATTATGTGCGGATTAGTTGCCTTTACACACGCTAACAAAATCAAGGAGTTAAAAACAAGAACTTACCAAACATATGCATCGGGTAGCCTCCTAAACCTGACCCCCGCGAGCCGAAGCTTGACCCTCCAATCATGGGGTCTGTAATTCATAATGAATATCAAATTAACAAATATCATAAGTTTATTCAAATTAAAGTAATCAATTATGTTAGCTGCAAAAGACATAATATCTCATACTATAGAAATATGACATGGCTGCGACGGCGACATACCGAAATCGTTATGTCGCCCGATACTAAAGGCAGAGGGAAACATAACTTTTCGATGGTTGTCTGTTAACGAAGGACATGTATTTTGGTATTGTTACCGTAGAAAACATGTCATTTACGTTTTATAACTTTCTTTATAAAATGGTTTAAAAACGTATTTATTTTAAACACGAGTGGAATTTTTTGTTTATTTGCAGAATACAAATCAGTGCTTATCATTTTCAATAATAATGTTCATACACATAAACGTAAACGCTGTTGCTATTCATTATTTTGGCTGGCTGAAATTTCTTTACCAAGGTAAAAATTGTATTTTGTTTATTTTTGGGGATTTTGGGGAGTTTTATATTTTTATTTATTTTTTATTATTTATTTTTTTTTGGGGGGGGGGTATCACGTAATGGCGCTTTTGTTGATTAGAAACATTGTTTTAATCGATTTTTCTCATCAGTATATAAGTAAATAATGAAAAGTAATTGAACGAATTGTGGATATTGTTTTTGCATTTTCATTATCGCTAAACTGCTCATGTTTGTATAGTTGCTGGCTATTTTCCATAATCAAATGATTTTCATAATTATTATTCGCAAAGGTGAATAACAGTGTATTGTTGGCAATATATATATATATATGTTTCCGGTATATTATAATTGTTTCCAGAAAGGCAATTTAACTGTTTCTGGTAAAATATATCACTTTCCGGGAAGGCAATACAACTGTTTCTGGTATAAAATGTTTCTTTCCGAGAAGATAACAGAACTGTTTTTGGTGTCTTGCAGAAGTTTTCAAAGTATATGGATAGTTTCTTTTCTTTTATTTGATATATAACAAGAACATGTATTCAAAAATGTTACATATGTTGCACCACGTCATTTATTTAGGTCAGATACATGCAAAATATAGTAAAATTGATTTTCCTTTTTTGTATTTATTCACTTGTTTGATTGACATCTTTACGGTAGCTACGGTAGCTGTGGTACTGCAGAGCAATTTCAGATAGATTAATGACGTAGCGTTATCAATTAGCGTTACGTCATATCACATCAAACTATGCCAATTTGCTCTGAAAATTAAAGTACTGCGGCTACCGTAAAGAAGCGAATTGCATTAATCCATTATATTGTGTTCATCGTCAATTTTATTAATTTGTTAATATAATAAAATATAAACTTTTATATATAAACTACAAATATTAAATTTATCTTAAAGAAAAGGATACTTACATATATCTGGGGCGTCCCCTACAAAATGTAAAATATGTATTTCTTTAATCCTGTGCATATGTTATCAATGCAAAAAAGATTATTGTCTCTATAATAAAAAGGTTCAAAAAGGGAAGATTTAATTTTAAACGTACCTAAATCAAATGGATTGTCTACAATAAAAAAATGCATTTAGAATCATGTTATTTCAGTTTACATCGAAAAAAATATGATTTTATTTAAACGCGCGTACAGATAAAAGTCTAATTAAAACTCAATTAAACCTTACATGTGTCTGGACTGTCACCACCTATAATGAGCAAAACATTATAAAATGAGAAAAGGTTTATCATCACTTTTCAGACTATTGATATTATTTTTAAAGAAATTATTGCAAAAATCATTGCATGAAAATTAATAGAAAAGGATAAATATTGACTTTAGACTCTGTATTCTATTGACATGCAGGAAAATGTTTATAAATATAAAATGTATAGAAGAACATGTACATACCAAGCATTATGTAGCCACTTCCTCCGGAGGCTGTAAAACAAATAGAATAACATCTAAACTAAATGGTTTTTAAATAGTCTTGCGTAAAACATAATTTAAAATCATTGGTAAAAAAATGTCATTAAAAATTTGCAAAGTACTCACATCCCATACTGTTTCGGAGTCCAAAAGATGATCCACCAAAGTTGACTGTGTCTGCATCATATACTATATTTAGAAACGAGGACGAACAGGACAATGTTTAGTAAGTGACGTCACAGAGGCTGTTATTGCAAAGCGTGCGTTTGTTTTAAAGCAAGCCTTGGTGCATGACAACACAGAAAAAATTGTGCAGGTTAGTTTTTGATTAGTATGTAATGAGGTTATCAAAATATCTATAAAAAAAGATTTAAAGAATTATAATCTTTTTTTTCTTTTTTTTTTAAGCACCGTTTTCTAATTACTGTGTATTTGGTTATCTTGACGAGGAAATCTCAGAAGACTGAATTTGTTTTAACTTCTTTTCTTGCGATTCCTTTTGTTTGCCAAAGCAATATAGCATTCATAAAACCTTATGTCAAACTGGAAATATCTAGATTAGACTTAACTTTAAACTTAAAGAAAAAATTGGAAGAAAAAAAATTCATTGTCCAAGGTTAATCAATGTCACTGCTTTAGGATAAGCAATATCACAACTATTAACAGAAGTAGTTTGTTCAAAGGAGCTTACTTGATGACAAAGATCCAAAGCTGAACTGGGGACGTGTCCTCTGGGAGTAAATACGCCTTGCTAGAAGAAAAACATTGTTTGAATTAATATGAGGCTATATTCAAGAATTCAAATTAAGTCAGAAAGAAAAGTTTCCAAACTGTGTTTCAATAAGCTATTGATCAAATGCTTTTCCATAATAGCTCCTAATTGTTAAATATTTTCCATGAAAAATGCGATAAAATTATTAAACTTTCATGTTGAATACCGAAATCTGATTGGTTACGACGCAGTTTATTATCCGTTCTATTAACCTCAGCATTAGCAACACACTTAGCAATAGGTAACACAAATAACTGTTACATGCGCGTAAATTATGCGCGTACGATTCGCCATAGAATTGGAGTCTATTTCCTTCAATTAACAAAAATTATAATAAAAGCAGTTACGTTCTTTTTAAAAATTAAGACATTTAGTATAATTAAATGAATAGTGCCTGTTTGGGAGGGTAACGGTTGAAATTGACACCTTTCGAAAACCATTGTCAATGGTTTTCTCGGGTGTGTCTTTTTACCTGTTGACCTGCCAAACAGGCACTATTGATATAATGTTCTATATCTCTTGAGTTAAAATATACATACACTGGGATCTTGGCATCACCCGTAAAACTGCAACAGAAACAAAATATATCATATAAATAAAACATCGTCATCGTATTTTTATTGCGGCCTTTTTTGCGAAGTTATATCTAAAATTAGTTTTTAAACATGTTAACATTATTTTGTGCTAAATTTTTCTTTAAAAAACATTCACAGATAACGCTAAAAATGAAGTAAAACATATTTCTGATTGATATCGATAAAGGGGTGTTCCCTCTGTAAATCAATCATTGGTTATTCACACGTTGCGTAAAACGTGAATATGTCGATAGAATGTCAGATCTACATTTTCTGCAATAACCATGCCTCTTTCCCATGTACGAAGTTAAAGAGAACAATAATAGTCACTAACCAACTAGTTTATAGCAGTCAAAGGCGAGGGAACGGTGGACATAGATAAAATACAAACAGACATCCATAGCTCATTTCAGTACATTTTACGCTTTAAAAAAAGAGACAGTGCATTATGAAGACAGGCCTGAGAACGTTTTATGACTCCTTTTATTTACAAAAATGTTCTATTTTCATAAGTGGATACTTTGTTTTGTCTTTGATGACTCGAACCCGCGTCAACGTTTATGTCCAGGGAGAATACGTCACACAAAAAAATATCGATAAAAATGTATTTTTTTTCTTTCGTGGGTTATGTATTTTCTTCTTCAATGATCGCTACCTTCATAACCTGCATGGATCATCAAAAAATCATTTCATTACTTATTTTACACCTTTCTTTCAAAAATTTAATAAACTAATTATAAAAAGTAAGTAAAATAAATTCAGCCAAATCGTCTCTTAGTATGACATAATCATGCAGTCCGTGATCTTTCTTAGGTCGCTGTAAACGGGCGTGTAGATATCAGTCTGGCTGTTTCAATAGAGCTAGGAATTAACTATGAGTACCCGTAAGAATTAAAGGGAGCCATACTAGATAGATGTAGGTACAATGAAATGAAACAAAACATACAAGTACCAAATAAAATCAAGTGATACATTCATAAAAAGATATGTATCACACGGAAAATGAAAATATTTTTAAGTAATGATGAGAAAAAGACAAGCAAAAAATACATAATGTGGGTGTTCTATTTTTTAACTGCAATGGCGCCATCTTCAGGTTCCGCATGAATCAGTGAAGAAAGCATTTTATTGTTTTATTATTACCATCATCACATGTAAAAACATATATCATGATGTCAAAGGAAAAATATACCGAATAATTAATAAATGACATATATACTTCGCATACGTTCCTAGATCATGGTTTTGCTTTTCTCTAACGTCGCTTATGTTCTCGGATAACTGGAATCCACGTCATTCTTTTTTTTATTGTTACGTCCCCTGTTTCTTTATAATTCTTATATCACATATAGCAGGAAGCAAAAAAAAAAGATGGCCCCTGGCGGTGGTCAGTGTTTTTTGTGTGTTTATCTTCAAATACGTGTCATTTATGCCCCGTTCCCTTGTTTACAGTTATGTCTAACAGGAAACAGTTGTACGCATAATAATTACCCAGATGATATTACAAGTAGTTTATCATCAAGTTCCCATACGCTTGTTCATATACCGTATAATTTTAAGTATGTTTTATGATCTTGTTCCTCTTGTATTTTGAAAACAAAATATGTTTATATAAAAAATAACAATATTGAGATAACCACGAATTAACTAACTGGGAATTGTCTTACATTGGCGTTATATAATTTTTCCTATGAACAATAGTTTTGAAATAATAATTCTAACGGATTTGGGTTTTTTTATTTGGGTTTTCTTTTATAGTCGATGTGTTTAATACGAAGATTATAGTAATGTTCTACCATTTAGTTTTCTACGGGGACAATAAATATAGAATGCAAAAGATATACAATTGGTATAATGTTGGATTTTTAATGCCGATTTAGTCATTTTGCAGAATTAAATACGAAGACTTAGGAAATATCCTAACTTTTTTGACAACACAATGTTTTTGGCAAATGTTTATCAATCAAGCGATATTCCGTGGCATTCCGATAAAATATTTAATTTTTGAAGGTTTCCCTTTTGAAACCTTTTGAATGGAACAATTCTACTGAGATATGTTTATTCCTCTAATAGGTTTATACTATATTACACATACCAACTCATGAATTTGTCAAGGATTGGGGCACCTCTTTTGTGTATGTTCTACAGATGTCCTTAACTGCTACAATTAACATATGCACACCATGAAATAAGATGGTTTCGGAAAATGCTCATTTCTTACCTATAGAAGATGCCATTGCTGAAAAAAGATTTATAAAATATAAGTTATTAAAAGTTTTTGAATTAAAACAGACAGTAAATGAAAATATAAATTTGGAATACTACTGACAGTACAAATCTACTGATTTACGCATAAAGATTTAAAAAATGAAAGGGAATTATGTAGTTAAGATAATCTCCAAATCAGGTTTGTTGAAATAATTTGTATGAAGTATTTCTACAGGTTAATTGATAAAAAAAAAACCAGAAAAATACGTGATAACTTTATAACTCCTATTAATTCCGTCTTGCAAAAAAGGTAGAATGCATAAAAATGACATAAAAACTAACGAAAAGATGTCATATATGAATTTTATCAAAATGACGCGTTTGATAAAATTCTTAATGTAAAAATATATTTTTTGAAATCAATAAGGGTTTTGAATAAATAAGCTCAAATGTTTTAACTTACATACAACTTTAAAACAAAATTTATTTTTTTAATATTCATTTTTCATTTATTGAAATAAGTTGTCATAAAACTAATTTTATTAAAAGAGTTTATTTTTTTTAATATTCATTTTTTATTTATTAAAATAAGTTGTCATAAAACAAATTCTAATAGAGTTTATTTTTTTATATTCATTTTTCATTTATTAAAATAAGTTGTCATAAAAATTATTTTAAAAGAGTTCATTTTTTTAATATTCATTTTTCATTTATTGACATAAGTTATTAGAGTTAATTACCTGCAACTGTGCTCAGGATAAGTAGACGTACTAAGACCCCCATTCTGTCCGTAGATATGCTCCAGAAAGATGGAAAGAAAGACAAACAAACGACTCACACTTACTGCGGGGACTGGCTCACTTAGACACTTGCTTATTTATATGTGCCTTGAATAGGACCAATAACAGTTGCAGAAAATGCGCGCGCAATATTTATTCCTAATTCGCTGCCATTACCTACTAACATGGAGTTTTATAGATATGTTGATGGTTATTCTGCTTGTGAGATGTCAGATAATGGCTTCTAGACGCGTTGCGTAAAACTATGATAGTTGTTTTCAATAAAAGTAAACATCTACCAAATAAAGGTAGTTTTTAGCTTTAACTGTAGGTTCAATTCATATGACGTAAAATCCGTAAAATCGACGATATAGATCCAACAAGAGTTGATAAAGATACTTTATATTTATGTTATACATTTAATACTCATAATATATGTACGATGATCACTGTCCCTAAAATTCTTAAAAACTAAAAAAAGGTACTTAAGCAACCTCAAGAGAATAATTATTTGATAAAGTCTTTGATAGAATAACGCAATATTAGCATTGAAATATAAACAATTTACTTAATTTTGCTCAAAATACATCCAACCTCCTTTTTCTCCTCTAAACCCTGATAACTAAATCTTAATTCTACATTTTAACCTTTAAAGATCAAATACTCAATCTGTTCATAAAAGAAAATAAGATTAAATTAACTCAGGCAAGTGCTTAAAATGGCCTCCAAATATGAACTGCAACTGTACTGTACTAATCTAATAGGTTTACTTTCATATTGAATATTTAAATGCGTACAAAATTTTGGAAGATACAAATACACAAAGATATAGTTCATCTGTAAAGAAGATTCACTTAATTTTAAAATGTTTTTTTTGTCGCTATTTGGATGGGCTTAATTATCATTTGTTGTTGTATAAATAGGATATAGCATGTTCAACTATGTAAATCATCTTAATTATTTGAGATCCAGCTTACATCTCTTGTAGACTGCAGTGCTCAAGAGGAACAAAGCCAAATTTGTAAAGATAGGATACAGCATGTGGGGCCATGTAAATCATCTTGATGATTTGAGATCCAGCTTACATCTCTTGTAAACCGAAATGCTCAAGAGAAACGAAGCCCAATGGGCGTCACGTTGTCTACCCTTCCCTCGGTTGCAGCACGGTGACGCTAGGTTAGCGGTTTGCACTGCTCGTGTCTATATAAAACATTATATAAAACAACGTGCAGAGTATCTTTGCATGTCAAATCATGTCTCGTTGTCTAAGTCAATATGTCAAAAGGTTAGGCTAGTTTGGGCCAATATACAGAGTGACCGCGGAACTGCACTAAACAGTAGTTCAAACGCACCTGTTTTACCATGACTGCTTAGTTATAGTAATTACGTATGGCAATGAACATTGTCAGATGTTTTATTATTAAAATATGATAAGTATAGTTGTCCCATGAATAGAAATGTAAAATAGATTTAAAGATCAAATGTTTTCTTTCCGTAAAATTTAAAACCAAGCAGGGGTGAGAGTAGCGTAGGGTTTTACTCTGCGAATAAAATTTTCTAAATGAACAGATGTTTTGATTGCATTTTTATGATAATGTTTTTTTAAGCATGGTATGATGATTGAGTATAATTTTGTTTATCTCTACACTCAATACACATTTTCTCCTCGAAATTCAGTGTATTAATCAAGTATGTCTGTAAAAAAAAGAATAAGACACAATTTTTGCTTTACAAAAACAAATATATAGAGAATATGTCAATCGTCATTCTGCACAGTGTTGTTCCGACAAAGTCTATTTTTATATTCTTTTTATACAATCGGTCATATGCTGTATTGTATAGACCAATAAAACCACATGTGTACTGTCAAATATTTGTAGATGGTATACGTTGTTTATAGTGACCTGTCTAAGATAAACAGACGATAATATACTTTAAGGAGGCATAGAACTCCTTTAAATAATGACGTACTCCTTTTCAAAAAATAAAACCTTAACTCATTCTTAATGTCTTTATGCCTCCTTTGACCTTCCTTATTGAAAGCGTCGTTTAATGATTTGGGTTGTTGCACAACTGAACGAGTTGGGAATTCCCGTATTAGTCACATGGTGTAATTACTTTTAAAAATCTTAAGATTTTACAACTTTTTTTGGAATAAGGTGTATATGAATAATATAAAAGAAATTTTACTGGATAAGCATGTATCATTTTTGATTTTTCAGGTTTTCTGGCAGCATCCACGTATTCAAGCAATGATGCAGGTCTATGGAAACATTTTCCTCAATTCCTAAAATATCTAGCATAACAGAATACATCTCTGTATGCCTTTAGTAGCCTTGGAAGCAAGGCTCTTCCTTGCACAGACAGTAGCAGTTTCCTGAGCATAAATATCTTCCCTTTGGTCTCTACATCGCCGTGTTCGCGGTACTAGTAGAGGTCTCCCCCATAGTGTGTTAAACAGATATAAACTGCCAAATAAACTGTCCATAAATATGTTCATTCTGGAACATTTGTGTGAAGTTGCCGATAAAAAACCCACCTCCGCAATCTTTGCGTAAAATCAGCCACTGGATGGGGGGTGTTAAATACTGAATCTGTACTGTTATTGTCGTTATTGCTTTTTTGCTGTTGTTGTGTTGTAAAACTAACCACTGGATGGGAGGTGTTAAATAGTGGAACTGTACTGCTGTTGTCGTTGTTGTTGTTTTTGCTATTGTGTTGTAAAACTAGCCACTGGATAGGAGGTGTTAAATAGTCGAACTATACTGTTGTTGTTATCGTTGTTTTTGTTTTTGTCGTTGTTTTGTTGTTGTTGTAAAACTAGCCATTGGATGGGAGGTGTTAAGCAGTGGTACTGTAATGTTATTGCAGTTATTGCTGTTGTTGTTGTTTTTGTATAATTTCTCTTTCTGACATCATGTCATTAAAATGAGGTAATATTGTGTTTTGTGTTTAAGAACATGTTCCTTATCCTTTTATTATGATCATCTAACGTTAAGTTATGTCTAAACTATCAAAACAAATATCTCTAATGAAGATGGCTTAAATTTTATTTAGACGTATCGAAATCATTGCGTATTTTTCGAAAGATGTTCAGTTTTTCCACGTTTATTATGCTAAACGATGAGTTTTGCCATGTGATTTTATACTAAAATCTTATGTCATTCCTTGTATTTATCGTCATCATGCAACTGTTTTTGGAGTCTAGTATGAACTTTGAGTAAATGACGTTTAGAAAAAATACAACTTCCTTGATGCCGATTCTAACATATATTTTTACATTGTTGAGAAAATTTTCTCCAAAATATGACAAACATCTTGTTTAACTACACTAAAGACTAACGAAAGTATATCCTTAACAAAACTACACTAAAATACTGACAAAGGTACAACCTATAGTAAATCACATTAATAGCTATCATCAACCTAAACCTGAAATTTTGACATTGTAGTTATCTCGAAATTGCCTACAGTACTGATATGCTATGCCTTGGCAGCGTTTGTATGAGTAACACAATACGGTCAGTCTTTCTGTAATAATTCCTTTACAGTCTACTTCATGGCCAAATAAATCGCCCAAAATAGGGAAACATAATGTTGTAAAATCCATCGTCCTCTGTTCTACTCTTCCATATATTCTCTACATCCAAAGGTATACGAATGAATCATTTCATTGACTAATTAGTAATTGTTAATGATGACTGGGTCTAGGAGGATATGACTTGTCACCTGCAAGGCGTGATTGCGATAAAGGGATCTGTGTCAAATGAGGAATAATCTTGGTTGATATACTTAAGTAATTGATTGTATCGATATATTATTGTCACTTTGTCACGCCTAAAAAGCTCATTCTGTTTTGGGTTTTTTTTTATATTTCTGATTGTAATTACAACATCTACGCATACTTATCTGCAGAATTTAACTCCGTTTTAATAACCATATTAATACTGTTTTCCACTATGTACATTTCTTTGCGTTTCAAAAATATTATTTCTGGGGTTTTTTAAAAATATATTAACTTAAATTATGTAATGTTAGAAGTACTAAAATGATAAATGGCCGGAAATCATTATTCCGTGTTATTTATTTGATGTATGTGTTGGTATAACCAATAATACTTCATTTTACATTTATTTGTTTTATTATACCGACGTGAAGGAATGTGTATAATGGTGGAGCAACAAGCTACATAACTGAAACTTGAAATGAAGATACATAATATTTTATGGTCTACTAGATAAAAACGAAGACAAGCTACGGTTAACCACTTGTGTTGTTGCTATTGACTTCCGATCATTACATGATCGACACTTACTCTTCTATACCAGATAGCACATTGTGAATCATACGTTAAGAGTAAGATTTTATTCACCACATATTGACATGAATGCATTAATCTCTGCATCTGCTTTCTCATTTGATGTTTTTTCATTAGCATTACTATTTTCTGCATATAAAATTCTTGAGTGTCCAAAACAGACGGATTGTTTTTGAAATATAAGAAACATAAAATGAATTCCGGCCAGTTTTGGAAAAATAAATTTTTCTGGGTAAAAGAAACATTAAACCCTTTTTGGTTACTGTCGATATTAATAAATATTTCTGTTAACGATATGGTGGCTTTATTGTTCCGGGTATTGATTATTTATTGTTGTTGCTTACGATACTTAAGCAGCCTTTGTTAATATGCACATATAGAGATTAAGAACATTTGCTGCATATTCCTTTAACAGAATCTAAAAATCAGAGCGCTACATGATATAGATAAACAAGAAGGCGAGACATTTTTTGAATACTTGCAGATAACATTAAAGAGGCACACGGACGACTATTGCATTAGAAGCACACATACCGGTTGGGAAATGATTTGATTTATCTTATTGCCTATCAATATCAGTCATATCGTACATCACTCCCAAGCAGTGTGTCGTGCAATTTGCATCCCACATTTCGAACCTCCGTGCATCGACCGTGTGACCTTGGCTATGAATAGTAACAAGTCTCGTGTATGATGACTTAGCAACAAAACCATAGCGAGAGAAATCTACATGATTCTGTTATATGCGGTTTACTAACCGGTTTATGCCGGTATTTAATAAAAAATAAAAAAGAGAGAAAAACTGTCATTTTGATTTTACTCGCGTGCGTTTATTCCTAATGCTGTTTTTAACTCAGTTTTAACTTCAGTTGTAGCTTAAGATATTTTAATAGAAAACATAATAAAATTGCAAAATGCTATGGTGGTATTGAACATTTTAAAGTACAATTTACGCACGTATGGTAAACATTTAGACTTTCAAGACTATTTGAACGTAAATTTAGTATTAAAAAATGAATGGTCAAAAAATATTTGGGGTTCGCAATTTACATAGTTTGTTGCTAACCGCATAAAAGATTGGAATGGAAATAAAGAAATAATGAGTGAAATTGAAGTTACAGATATACTACAACAGCCCAACCCCCCTCCCCACGGATTAAGTTTTTGAAGATTTTGAAAAGTTGGCTTTTTTTTTGCTTGTCAAGATTTTTTGGATAAGTCTGCCCCCCCCCCCCCCTACACTTTCATAAACGATGCTACGTGCCTGATAAAAAAAAATAAGTTTGCATGCATTTTTCCTAATAAGTTTTGTTGAGTTCCTTTTTAATATATGAAGATTTTTCCAGGAGAACCCTAAATTGAAATGAAGAGGATAAACTCAGTAGGAAACAAAGAAATGCAATAGATAGTTTATTTTAAAATTAATGACGATATTTCCTAGAAAAAAATCTTTATAAAACACAAATAAAAGCAGAAAAAGAACATTTATATTTAACTGAGGTATTTTACATATACATGAGTATTACATACGTTTCCTAAAAGCATCCATTACAGCAATATCGCATATAGTCCAGTAGCTTTGTGATATCATATAGTGCATTAAAAGTCTAATAATTTATATATGCTTATACGTAATGAATACATCTTTATGATTTGCAAATGAGCATCCATGTTCAACTCAACAATAAAATTGTCATTCGGTTTTCTCATCGATACATTTCTAAAATCCATCTCATCTAAATATATTATAACAAACTGTTGCTATATTTAGCATTGCTATCTGTGTTTGATGGATAAACGTGGGAATTTATTTGATATTTTGTAGTTGTTTTATTGGACAAATAACATAGTACTTTACATATATTTGCCTAGACTAATTTAAATAAACTCTTTTGCCTTAAACGCTATTGATTTTATCTTTCTCGCTTCATAGAATGAAATTACGACGTTGATGACTGTATAAATTTCGTATATGTGTATGTCATTTTGGAGGTTTTTATAACCTTTTTTCATTATTTTGTTGTATCATATATGTTGCATGCAAAATATCATATTTTGTTGGAAAAGAAAACATTAATATTGAACTGCATAACGCATTGCGGTAGCTGATTGTATTTAAACAAAAAGAAACATAACAATAGCTGGATAGTGCAACGTGTTTTCACGAGTTGTCTTTCCCAATGTCGAACCAAAATAACAGTCATACCGAGCATAACGTGTTGCAAATGTTTTCTGTTCATTCTATTTATTTAAAAGGATTAACGATAATGATCAGGACTGCATGTTCTAAGACTGAATGGGTTTATATTTATGTGTATGTTTCCTTTTCTCGTATATATCATTTATTTTCATCTATTGTAAAAACAATTTTAAATTTTGTTGTAACAGTTGTTAGTTTTGTTTAATTTTTCTATTTAATGGCAAAGACCTAGTAAACTGTCAGAACTTGTGTCCTAATATATATATATATATATATATATATATATATATATATATATATATATATATATATATATATATATATATATATATCTGCATGTGTGCGTGTGTGTGTGTGCGTGTTCATCTAAATGACTTTTTGAATCTTTATTTAAATGTGTAATATTTACTTAATCCCGATCCTACTGTGTAGAATTCATTGTGTTAAATAATTTAATTTCTTGAAACTTTATCTCTTTTTTTATATCACTTATAACCTTATTTTGAATGACAGTAATAAAAGACTATGTGGTTTTTGGTTAATTATTTAGTATCATGAGATTAAGTGCCGTGTGAAGCAACGTACCTAATCAAATAACGGGGCTTAAGTTCAACAGCATACATAGTACGTATTTCACAGAAAAAAAAACTACGGTTCTTGTAATTGTGTCTGTATTTCAATATTAATATTTGTTAGTAATCATTAGATCAATAGTATCTTATTTTATTGACAAGAATGACATCATTTTTCACGGCTTGTTTTCGAAAATAGCGATTACAAAAGTAATCCCCCTGGCAAATCTATAGTCCGATACTATTGGCTGAGTTAAGTAGTGTTCAAATCCTAAGTTGAATACTTTCAGAAAATTTAAACAGTTTTATGTTGTCATTTCTTTGAGGGCAGAATAATGGAATGAACAAGGTTTTACATTTTATAATTATAATTATCTCATAAAAAACATTTCAGATCTGTTTTTATAGATCTCCATTGTACATGATCATACACATTTGTTTTCAGTGAAGAAGATATTAAGACAGGAATGATTTCCTAATGAACTGGAAGCAATATCATTCTGTAAAGTATATGTGTAATAAGCTAAAAATTGTCGTTCTTTGGAGCGGTTTCTGTGTTATATTTTGTTATAAGGTCGGTTATAGATTACCAAAATTATATTAACACCAAAATGTATCACATTTCTTATAAATAATTCTAATTTTATTTTAAAACATTATAATTTCCATGGTTGCATATATCTATTTGAGTACAGAAGATTAAATTAACGTACTTTTATTTCTTCAAATACGCATCAACTTAAAAAAAGAAAGATTCTGCAATGATTGGTCAATAATCATTTGATGATAACCAAAATACTTATGGTTACAACAGCTTGGCTACGGGGCCGTGTAACTGGGATTTGGTGTCTACCAAGTCATTTGGTATCAGTAATAATCCATTTTTCGAGGTGTAAAATTTGTACTGAGATAGTTTTGAATCGAACGTCCGAGGTTTCTGACAGCTGAGTTTATAATAGAAAAGTAATAATACTTTGGGGTTTGACAGACGGAGGAAAATCGTCAATGGACGTCAAAATCGTATGCATTTATTTTGACGGTTCTATGGAGAGTATAGGGGATTTTAGTTAAAATGCCTGTGGGTTTTATTTCATTTAAAAGTACATAAAATCATGAATAGGAAATTAAAAGGATAAGCAAATTATGTTTAAAATGTTGATAATATATGAATTATTAGCATGAAGCATATACTGAAATAATCACAACCATAGTCATTTACAGACGATTAAAATAAACTTATGCATATAAAAATTTTGAAGTATAATGTCACTCTTTCCATTCAAATTTATTTATCGGTAAGGAAAAAATTTGATAGTTAATTTCACAATCCTTAAAAAAGATCTGTGTTTAAATAGATTACAATCAATCAAGAAACAGGTGACATAATAACAAAGTTTTAATGAAACGATTGAGCACAACTTTGTTTGTTACTTATTAGAAGTATATATAATGTTGTGTCCTTGTACATGAGAAATTAAGATGAAGACAGTTCAATGCAAAGCACTTTAGTGCTTTTACGCAAGTCGTCGTTTTCTTGCGTAAAGATATCTTCACATGATTTAGGTCATAATTTCGTTAACCAATCAGAGTTCACTTTATAGATTAAAACTACATGTATACAATTTATCTGAAGGATAGGAAATTTAAAGGATAATAGTATGCTTAGCTTCTCAAAATAAAAAAGGGTATGGTATGTGTGTGTGTGATACAAAATAGGATAAACCAAGGATGAATCATGCTACTGGTTTTTAAAATCATAAAATGTGGTTACATATGAATAATTGTCTTGAAAATACATTTTGAAATTTATGACATTTACTTTTTTCAAAAAACAACCTTATGATAAATTGATAATCACATTGTTTGGTTTTTTTTTTAATTTTCGTTTGTAGAACATATTCATTCAGTTATTTGTTTCACAGAAATTCTTAAATTAAAGCGACATACATTTACATTTTAACGTCTCGAGAATAACTATTAAGCATTACTTCAGCATAACTTGGCCTATATGACATATGACATAGCAACAATATTCCTTCAAAATACAATATTAAATAACTGTGAAATGACTGATTAAATGGGTTTAACTGTTTCTTAAGAATATATACATATTTTATTTTCTGTCATGAACAAGAAAAGGGATTGGATTGGTTTTATTTCTGAATGACATCTAATCAATGAATATGTTTTTGTTCTTTTATTTATTTAAGTGAAAATATTTATTTAGTCGTAAAATGTCAAGAATGCCTTCTAAGTGTTTTTATTGGTTGATATAAAGATTTTAAACAAACTTTAATTACAATTTAGAACTTTTTGGATTGAGATTTCAAATGACCTATTTTGGAAAAAAAAAAGGCACGCCAGTTGGTAAAGAAATATGTGTTGGCGTATTCTGCTGTGCTGGACTGGGCTGCGTTTTACAATAGAACTTACGACAAAGTCATAAATATTTTCAGTCTTATGGGATGATATATGAAAAACAAAACTTAGACAGAACTTTATTTATACAACTGATATCCATAATAATATTATACAGCCATGAGAATAAAACATTGATTATTTTGTGATTAATTAGCATTAATAAATTTGGTCTTACATCGTAGGTTCTTCTGTAAAACTCAGCCCTGGACTGTATAGAATTCTGACACTCTTCGCTAAGATCAAGCTAGTAGCGTCCACCTATAAAGCTACTCTGGTGGTCACTCCTTACGACTGTATATACAAATTTAGAGAATTAATGTATTTATTATTACAATCAATTAACATTGACCATAATGCATGCCATAAAATACTCATACAAACACGAATGACATCTATTTTTATCAGAGTAAATGTCATAGACAATTTGTGCCAGCCAAAATCGAATGTATTATGCAATGATGCACATAAATATTATGCATTACTTATACATAATGTACGTCAAAGTTTCAAAAAAGATCGTCAGTGGTGTGTTAAATTTATTTCCCATGTAATAAGTTAAAATGATATATTTTGACTAATCGAAGAGTTTTTAAAAATTTATATTGATACATACATCAATATTGGACTGAACAACCACATAAAGTGTATTTCTAATGCTGTTTGTTTTTGTTTGTATACATTTGAATTATTCAAATTAAAGCTTTCACTAAAAATTTCATATTTTAACGTCATTAAGATCGATGAGGGCAATTTTCGTGAATTGTTAAAGTTGACGCAATCTTGGGGAATATTTTGTAAATTTAAACAAAGGAAAAATAAATTCAGCCTTTGTTTTGTTAACTGTTGTTTTTTAAGTGAAGAAATCCATTAAGATATACCCGCCACAAATTTTAATGCTCCCTTAGGCACCAATGTAAAAAATGGTTTTTAATGCCAATTAAAACAACATGGTTAGTTAAATAATTTATCTAATATATGGTTATTATTTCCCGTACTTAAAAAAAATCAATTTCAAAGGAATTTTAAAAACTTAAATAAAACTTATTGGAATGAAAATTTGCTCAATTTTTAACAGATTTTAACATTTTAACTCCTTTCAAATGGCACACACAATGAATCCACATCAGAATGTCTTATTCTACATGATTTTACTTAGTAAAGCATAGGACTTTATAGAATTAAAATATAGTATTTTTAATATATTCTTTCTTTGCGATCTATATCAGTTATCAGATTTATCAGAATAAATGTGCAAACACAGATGTTAAAGTTTCTAAAACTTCTGACCAAAATTACAAATCAAAACTAACACGAAATTCTAATGTTATAATCAATAAAAGAAACGTATGCATTAATACAGTTTTCGCAGATATACGTGGTTTTTTTTTTTTTTTTTGGAAATCTTAATAATAAGTCTAGCAATTTGTTAAACACATTAACATTTGTTTTATTTTTATTTATTATACTTTCATGTTAAATACTGAAATCTGAATTGGTTTAGACGGAGTTGATAATCCGTTCTATTACCCTCAGCGTTAGCAACACACTTAGCAACGGGTAACACAACGAATTGTTACATGCGCGTAAATTATGCGCGTACGGTTTGCCGTGTTATTCACTTAATTTCTATATAAAAGCAGCTCAAAAATCTCTAATCTTAAGACATTCAGTATAATGAAACAAATAGTGCCTGTTTGGAAGGGTAACTGTTGAAATTGACACCCCTCGAAAACCATTGTCAACCTCCGCTTCGCGTCGGTTGACAATGGTTTCCTCGGGGTGTCAATTTCAGCTGTTACCCTCCCAAAGAGGCACTATTTATATAATATTACCTGTATTTAAAGGGTTTACGACTTACCTAATCATTTTTTGGCTGTTTGTATCAAAAGATTTATCTCCCATTTAATGTCGAGCACAGTAATACATGATTTGTGTGAATCGCATTAATCACGATTATAATGTAACTCACATTTAGCATTTAGATAGAGAGGACCATAAAGGTATTGCATAAAAATGATGTTAAGCATTTAAACTGATAATCAGTATATTAGCTTTTTCTAAATATAGAGTCGTCACCGTGATCGGGCATTAATTAAGTTTCTCGGTCAAATCCTTTAAAACGTCGATCAAAAAAATACTTTAACTTTATATATTAATTCATTGCCTTGGTTTATTTAAAGAATACAGTTGTCCTTATGCAAACACAGATGTCCTAAGGCTAATTTGGAACAAGGAAAAATGTTTGATAGGTGTTAAACAAACGTTGCACAAGTGATACATTTATTGAACAATTTCATGTGATATTTTTTAGCTTGCAATGTATCTACACTAAGAATGTTTTGTAATATAAATATAAGTTTAACATTTTAAGATATCCATGTTTGATAGAGAAATTATTTAAAAGACCGATAAAATTGAGGTTACTATCTTATTTGTTTTGTTTTGTTGGGTTTTTTTTTTTTGGCAGGAGGGGGGGGGGTGTTTTCTTTTAAAAATGCATTAGGTTAATCGTATTTGTTTTAAAACTTGTTTAATACACTTGAAGATACAGTAAAAAGGTAATATCTTAAGTAAATTATTAAATCTAGTTGCAGTGAAAGTTTGTTTGCATATATTATTCAAAATATGCCTTAGTTAGTATTAGGGTATTATCAACATGAGTCTCGCCTAAGTATATGCATTGTGGTGTTCTACGCTGAGTTTTAAAATTTTATTAATCTGTAATTGGGAGTCAATATCTATTGCAAAATATGATCATGTACTTCCTTAAGTTATTTTTAGATAAAACAATGACGAAACGATATGGCATTGAATATATCTGGCATCGGTCCGAAGTCGTGTGCGATTGTGACGTCAGAAAAACATATGAGGAAAAGTAGATATATATACACAACTTGTCTTTCCCATATAAACATTCCACGCACGATAATAAATCTAATTCTGTGACGTCACAAGGGCATCATAATAATTCATGTGTGAATTAATGTAGCAATCGTTTAAAAACACCTTAAGAGCCCTTGAATTGTTTTAGTTAGAGATACGTTCACGAGCTAAAATATTATTCATGATTTCATAATTGTGTTTGAAAGACTGTGAAATACTTCCAGTGATATTTTTTCTTTATTTGTTTTTATTCCTCCACAATGGATGTAAGGAAAGGACTGCAGTTTGTTACTGCGTTAACTATTGTCTTCCTTTGTGTTTTTACAGGTAAGTTTAAGGTGTGTAATGTGTGTATGTTCGGCTCTCGCCTGCAGTGACATTCATGTAGATCATAATTTGTTTTCTGTATATTTACACGTTTAATGCATGTATGTCCCACAGTAATAAGAAAGTTTTTCTTAATGACCATGCTTTGTAGCTAAAATAGAGTTTATATATACACGTCACTATTCCTGCTACATGGGTGTAAATTACGTGATTGACTTAGAAGAATTAAGAGTTTTCGTTAACATTTTTGTAAGGTAAAGTCTAATAAAATTGTACATGTAGATAAAATCTAAAACAAGTGTAGGTTGTCAATAATAAATTCTACTTCAGCGTGCATAACACCATTATTTATTTAGTATTATGAAATAAATTAGCTTAGATATGTTTATTGATTAAAGGGTTATTGATTGATTTGTCACAAGACATAAACCCAAGGTTAAAAGGTATTACCTTTTATTTTATATATATTATCAGGCAAAATTGAGAGGAACAATTTTGATGATTTTGTGTTGTCTGTGTATAACTTCGTATGTACACCGATAAATTCAACTAATCACGGCACCAAGTTGTGGTTATACCGATTATAACGTGTCGTAAGCCTTGGGGTAAAAGATATGTCTCTTTATTCTTATTCATTGGGAATAATTTGTAAAAGACTTCATACGATCATACCTTAAGATTACGATATAATCCAATAATGTATTTATACATGTAATCATAATGGTGTTTCGTTATCTTTTACATTTTGTGACTAATAAATAATAAACTAACATTTTCAGCCATTTATGCACAACGTTTTGAGAAATGCTAATTTTCTATAGCTGCATTTCACGATGAACATAACTCTTAGATATGACATCTATTCCTAATTGAATAATCATCTCAGCTATACATCCTGTTCTGTGGTTAAAACGTCAATGCATTTCGTCAATTCGTCCGACCCCATGTTGGATTGGCTAAGAACGAACCTAGTTGTTTAGTGTACAGGCAATGCATTGCAGATAAATCCTGAGGTTAAAAAACACGACCTGGAAAGAAATGATAGATGTGTGCTTTCATAAAGAACAGTCTGTCTATATCAGGGATGGTCTACAAAAACTCATTTATGACAGACGATGATATGAAAGTTATTGTCAATAACAAGAGGCCTTGTTGTAACTTGCAATAGTGCTCTTTAGTATATTACACAAAATCTGAATACTTTGCAGACTATTGAATTAGAATATGAATACTTTACAGAAGATTAGATTTTTGTTTTCTAGATATATATTACAAGTCTTGCTTTCCCTGATTGTATCAAAGTTTCCTTCAATAACTTGTGTTATCACAAAAATCAGATTTTTTTTTATTAAAATGTGCTGATATATAACAAGTGTGCATATATGATCATCATGTTGTTCATGTCATCTCTCATTTTTATCTGTCCAACATTTATGGATAAGCAGTATCCACCAGGCAAACGATCAGCACCAACAAAAGTTTTACAGTTGATAGGAGAACCAAATCCAAAATTCATATCAAGGAAAAAACTTGGATATATCTTTTCTAGTTGTAATATATTTACATCAATGTTATTGTTGTTAATATGACTCATAGTTAAAATACAGCGTTTCTTTTAAATTTTATATTACATTTAGGTGTAAACCGTTTTGACTTTTTGATAATTCTAGCTTTGCCTTTTGTCACCGGAGTGTACTGCTATATGTAAAAATTTCATTTATAAATAATTTAAATCACAACTTAACTAAAAAGAATACCAAATATATTTTAAACCAAAACTCTTGTCATGGCAATTTCATAAAATAGTGTAGAGGAACAACTGAATAATACATGGAGTAGTACTACAACGCATGATAAAGGTTTACTGTTATTTTTTGGTTTCGGTTTGTTTTTATTGATTAGTTCTTTTGGAATATATGAAAACAGATAGCCATTATCAAATCTTCAGGTTATCCCATTTGAAAAGTCGAATAGAGAAATGTGGGTTTTTATAATTCAGGGATTTCATGTTGGAAAATTTTTCATTAAACCAACTTTTGTCACAATGTTTCCAGAAGACATTTAATTAATTTGTCGTTTCTAAATATAGTTGTATAGATCTCTGCTAATGTTTTATTCATTTATAGCCTGCTGTCTCGCTCGGAACGGAATTTATTACAATATATTAATCAACGCTTTTTCCAAAAAACATAATTCACAAGTGTTTAACTCAACTAGTAATATACTTTTTTTATAAATTTACTTTTTAAAAATTTGTTCTTGTTGATTTTTATATTATGAACATAAGCAAGGTACTGACTTGTACTGTTTGCAATTATACAATGGTCTTCGGTACCGGGTTTTTTTTAAATATTGAGATATATTTAGTCGTTGAAGACATGGTTAATAAATGGTATCGCTTCAATTTCAGAACACGGATCGAGCCAACAGACAAGTACAGGTAAGGATCATCCAATGAAATAATGTATACAGGGAAATGTTCGCCAACGTTTTATTTTCGACCCTTTTGCCCTCGTTGTCAGCGGGGGAATTTAGGACTGGGCGAATTACAATGCTCCAAGTTATTTCTTTAGTACAAAAGCGAGTCTGGACGAATTCAAGACGGGGCGATACCGCTAGCAAGTGTAGAAGGGCGCAAATAACCCTGTATACAGTATATTTTTGATAGAAAAATGAATTTCATATTCAATCAGAAAGATCAATGTCTTGTATTGAAATTCAAAGCAAATAGTTCTGAAACAAGATGTAGAAACAAAAAATATTAAATGAGATTTTCCTTTAACCATTCTAATACATCAAGTAATGCTCACCAGTTTGTGACGTCATCTACAAGATGTAGAAACGAAGAATATTAAATGAGAGTTTTGGTTAAATATTCTATTACGTGAGGTAATGCTCACCTTTTTGTGACGCCATTTACAGGATGTCAGGGGTCAGGAGGAGCATACGCCTGGTTAAGTTGTCTCATTGCCAGCGCCAACAAGGACAGATGTAACCCGTCAGGGTGCGCAAGGTATGCCGGGACGGAGTACGAAAAGGACCTAACATGCTCGTAAGTATACCACTGGTTATAAAGATGAAAGGGTATTTCTGCTTTGAAAAATAACATTTAAGAAGGGTGTACTCTTGAAACATAGTCAAGTTTCTTAGAAACGCATTAAGAAATTAAACTGATTTTGTTAACATGAAACGACACCAAATGCATTTAAACATAAATGATCAAGAAAATGATGCTGATTAAAACAATGTTCATACAATATTGAAGGCAAAAATGGTAATTATACAATGGTAATCGCTGAGGAACTATCCATTTTCAGGCTAAAAAACCGTTGTAATAATGTTTTGTAAAAACAAAATATGTTTAATTAACGTCATTTAAATGTCCATCAACTTTAGCAACGCCAAAATACATATTTGCTAAAAAGAAGTCCCCAACATAGCCTTTAAGTGTTAATTCTTTAAAATACCGTTGTAATTTTTTTTACCAATCAAGGAATATAGCATACAAAATACAATGTTACAAACCTGATCTATCAGATCCATTATTATATCAAAACTTCTTTTTACAGATTTCAAAAGCAGACGTGTGGCGGTTGTGTACCACAATACAAACTCAACGGAACAGAGGTCAGCTGTAAAGCTTTAGAGCAAACAGGCTATGGTAGGTCTTGACTCTTCAAATTACTCGTGAGCTTTAGCAGCTAAACACCTAAAATGGGTCATTGGATATCCTCTTTTCAGTCGAGTTACATTTTTGCCGATGAGTAAAAGATTTATATATTTCATGTTTTTGCCCATTACGTACAATTTCTTTTTTTTTTTTAATTCTAGAATGTCCACCAGGTGTTAGGATGGAGGTGTGTAACCTAGACGCATGCGTTGCGACCGTATGTCGACCATACCTAACTGCCCCTTGCAGGTAGCTAGATTTTCCTTTATACGGTCATTAGAACTATTACTAATATTACAGTGTATATATAACTTAGTTTAATGTTTTTAGATAATTAAGTTTATAACCTCAATATAAACTACTTGCTAATAACTAAGTGTGAAATATATATTTATCGTTTTCTTTAAGGAATAATTTTTGTGGAGGATGTTTTGCCGAGTACGACGTTGATGGTCAATGGCGCAGATGCCCCATAGAAGGTAGTGTTTTTTTATTTTTTTATTTTTATTTTAACACAAATTTACATCGCAATGAGTTACATATACAAGTAAAGAACCTTCCATATAAATATGACCACCTAGGCTACTTTATCAGTGTTGTAGCAATTACGTGATTTTTGAGAACTTTTTAATTCCAGTGTCTGCTATTCAGCCTGACAGTCCAGTGATTCTTGGCCAAACACTGGAGGGATTTGCTGAGCCTATTGCAGCGTCCTCATTTGCTGATTCTCCCTCTGCGGCCCGAGAGACAATCAGAACTAGCGTCAAACAGTCCAAACCAATCTTACCGAGCACCTGTCCCAATGGCGAGCTGCCGTGGGACTGTCCAGCCGATGTCTGTACCAATGCATATTGTTCTGCCTATCCCCAGGCCAAGTGCAGGTGCGTGTAGCCTGGTTGAAGTCTTTTTGGTTACTGTGGTTTCAATGATATTCAAAGGTTTCAATTTTCGTGGATTCAATAAAAATATTAGTTTCAAGGATACATAAATTCGGGGCCAATGACCATATCAATATAAAATATTAGCATTAGAAATTGCATTTCAATGAACATTTTATTGAGTGGATCAACTTAACAACGAAATCCACGAACATTGGTAATCAACGAATATTGGAGAAACCACAGTATTATTCCTTTTGAAGTTAAATTAGAAGAAATAGTTACCACGTTTTAACATATGTTCCCAGAATCCCCTTTAATAGATAAACATATTATGTAATAATTGTACTTACACAAACGAAATTCTCGACAACCAATTGAAACGCCTGTCGTAGTGAATAGTGCTGGTTTCGTCTTGTAGAATCAATAATTGTGGAGGATGTCAGCCAGAATTCACAACCGGGATCTACGTCATACAAGACTGCAACTCAAGAGGTAACCAAATTAATTACTTATTTCTATTTTTAAAATATACTGTGGAATCATTAAACTTCGTGGGGGGGGGGGGGGAATTTTCGTGGATTGCTTAAATTTTACAGGTTCGAGGGGACGTAATTTCGTGTATTTTCGTAATCATACAAAAGGATTATGACTTTATAGCCTTAATTTATTAGTTCATAGGGGTTTATATTCGTGGATGAGAGGTAGCCACGAATTCCACGAAAATTGAGCCACCACGAAATCTAATAATTCTACATTAAACCTCATTTAAAATAATTTTTTAGACATAATGATTTCGTTTAGATTTCGTTTAGAAATAAAATCCATTTGAAAAAAAAATATTAAGTCTTCTCAATTGCTCATTGACTGAAAATTGTTTTTAAAAAAATAGAATGCCCAAAGAATACCCTGGAAATGGTTTGCAAAGATGACCCGTGTAAATACTCAACCTGTAAGAAGTACGAAGACAAAAACCCGGTCTGTAGGTAAGTGACAAATCTGCAGTACAGACGGAAACTGTTGAGTTCCCATTATAAATCTCATTATAAGAACAAACTTGGCAACAACAAAAACTCACTACTTTGGCAGATGACTGTATACTTTTTTATGTTATCGGATAGCGTCTGTGATGCTATTAAAACCTTCCTTTTTTCATCAACTAAGTACTAGTATAGGTTTATTTAAAACCAAATCATTCGTAGAGTGAAACTATAATTGTACTTATTTCTATAAACCTTTCAGTTGATTGAAATACGTACTGTTCAACACTCTTGAACAATATCAAAGTCACCATGAACATACCATTTTGAATCGTAAAGAAAGTTCATCTATCAATCTTGTAACGTAAAAACCTATTTGATTTAAAATTGGGTCTAGAAATGAATAAGATAAATCAAATCAATAGATAAATTAGTACTGTACTGTGCCTAATCAACGGTAGCCCTTGGAATATTTCGTACCTTATTAAACGTAAAGAATGTACTGGTTTCAGACCCAGCCGCTGTGGAGGTTGCCGGGCCATGTGGTATGTCAACGGTCAGGAAGTGAACTGCTATGAACAATATGGAGTTGATGTGCGTAAGTAGCACAATGCATTTTTATAAAAGGACTACTAGAAAATATCCTAGGTAGTTTTTCGGTCATTACTTAAGAACACTGAGGTTGCAAATACTACATCATGATCAGTGTTCAGAAAGAGACGCCGTTGAACAAACAACAATAGATTTTACAAAAATTGCCAAACAATACTGGTGTTGACTTATTTTAATTTTTTTTTTTTGTTTTATTAAATTTTAGCTTGTCCTAATGGAGAATCAAGACAAAAATGTCCAAAAACAACATGCAGATTTAAATATTGCCCAGTTGACAGAAGTATCACTTGTGTGTAAGTAATGGAATTCACAGTTCTATGCCTCTAGTCTTATACGTTGCAGCGTAGCAAATATGTATTTTACACATTTTGTTATAATATAATGTTTTAACTTATCATTCTACCTTTCAGTATCAGCGTAGCATATAATATACACATTTTGATATTATATAATGTTTTAAACAAATGATCCTGCTTTCCAGTATCAACAATTGCGGTGGATGTCATAGAGAATATCACAAACGCCTGGACTCCGGTAGAACGATTGTAGTGGACGAGTCGAGGTGTCAGGGATGGTGGAACATCCTAACAAACAGAAAGAAGAAGCCTTTCTCCAAGAAGACACCTTTGCCAAGACCTGTGAGTGAGCTTTCTCCCAATGAACTGGATCCCATGGCAAGACGGAATAAACAGAGAACAGTAAATGCCATTGAAAAGTTTGAAACTGGACCGAAGGATAATGTGCAGTTGGACAACCAGGCAAAGGCTTTTGTGGAAGATACCAATGCGCCAATGAATATAATGGAGCCTAAGGTGGTACCTCAAGTCCAACCTCCGCAAATACCACAGGGTTTGCTGGAGGATCAGAGGCCAGGAATTCAACAGTTTATGCCAAAATCAAACTTCCCTGAAGTTCCAGTTGATCCGTCAGACACGCACGTACTGGAGAATCCACTTATTAATCCACCAGACACATTTGTGGAGTATCCACAGTACATTGATGCTACGCCAAGGAGCACACTATTTGAAAACCCGCAAAACCATGGAGTAATGGAAAAAGCAAATAAAGCAACTTCATTTCCAGGTAAGGTAGAGATAATAGACAATCCTTTGATCATTGATCAAAATCCAACAAACCCGTCGCTGATCGTGGATTATCCACAGGACTATCCAGGAATACAACAGCCAGTTGAGGTGATAAATAACCCACTCATTGATAACATGCAGCCCCCCTCGAAAATAAACGCAGTGCCATTTGAACAGATTGCTTCTTCGGTCCATACAAGTCCGTCGGGGACAGTTAAAGATGCCAAAATTCATCCCAATAAGGAAGGTGCTCTTGGCTTCAAGGTAATAGAAAACCCCTTATTGACAAATCCTATGGAACCAAATATTGCAGTAAAAGAGTTTGCCCCTTCAGTTCCTGCTAATGCCATAAATGTCCAAATTCTTGATGCCTCTCATAAAAGAAAAATTGGATCAGCTAAAACAGTCTCTATACCAAATAGGAATAAAGACTTTCAACCAGTTGTTCTTGACCGAGTCAATGTTGAATCCATTGATCCCACGGCACCAGCTCCATTTATAAACAATAATGGAAATGCAAATGTGAAATCATTAAAGAAACAAGCAAAAGCATCAAACATGAATTTCTGGAGAACCGATATGCGGCTGCCAGCTGATTTCTTCAAATTCATGCTTCAAGGAATTGGGTTTCATGGAATTCCACTAGAGGGGATTCAGGTGAGATATTTTCAGATAATTACTTAATTGAAAGTGGTCTTTAAACACAACAGCATGATATATTCCCGAACTGAAATTTTATTTACGACTCAGGTAGATTCACACACCAATATACACTTTTTTCAAAGAGATTTTACACATTAAAGATTTATACTAGCTTTATTTCAATAAATGAAATCTTTAAAAAAAAATCAAAAAACCAATAATATTATAAGTGTTTATATCTGTCGTTTATTTCTAAAATCATATTCTCAAAAAGTTCTCTTTTTTATCCTTCACATAGTACATTGACGTCTCCAGCGACCATAGATAAATGACGTCTTTTTTCAATTAAAATCTTAGAATTAGATTAACAATATAAAGAAAGAATAGTCATTTAGTGTATCAAATATGTCAAATATGATTTTCAAATATTTCTTCTTTATTTTTCAGAAGTAATGCCGCAACATTAAGGATAACGAATCCAGATTGAAATCCATCAAGTCTTGAGACATTTTTTTTAATCTACAATTAAGTGCCAATACATTTTCTAGATTATAATCAAAAAGATTTGTTCGGCATATTGGCTACTTTACCTTCAAGGTTGTTCTAAAATGCTGGGGGTTTTTTTTGGTTTTGTTTTTGGGGTTGTTTTTTTTGTCTTTTGTCTTTTGTCTTTGGTTTTTTGTTTTTTTTTTTTTTGGTTAAATTCTTTTTTATTATTATTTTATTCTCACTGAAGAGATTAAATGCGAAATTGTCAAACAAGAGTCGATATGTGAAATGAATGGTAAATAAGATCTACAACGGTCTTAATATGCAGTCAATTCCACTTAGAATGCCATAACAGAAAACTAAATCATAGTGGCGTTTAATTATTTGAGAATTCACTTGTTCTTATGATTGATGATAGATGACTATTGTATAAATCAGAAAATATGATGTTTATAAACAACTTATAAAAATTCAAATTAAAGTTATCAATTTTTTTGGTAAAGATAGTGGGTGCTTTTCCCGTTAATCATTTTATCTCTCAAGTGCCAAATATTTTGTTTTTGTCTTTGTGCCAAATGTTTTTAAAAAAGAAAAAAAAACATAGATGTATAAGGTTTATGAAAATGATACCTTTACTATTATATTTCTAAAAAGAGAAAAAGACTGATGCACTTACTGTTAGTTTTGCACTTTATAGTAAAATAATGCACATAAATTAGATCCCATAACGAATGTTTCCTGTTTTCCTTGTCTGTTGACGTACGTTATTAATTATATGATTTTCATTAAGAATTATAATTAATGCTATTTATTTATTACTGCACCTACTGGTCAAAATATAATGTTGTGACGTACACATGTGTGATATTTGTAGTTCTAGCGTTAATAAATTAAAATATTTATAGTTTCGGCTTGCATTTTTTATGATCAGTTCTTCAATTGCTAATGGGTTGATTAACACCTGAAGAAGCATTAGTATTCAATATGACACAGCTCTAAAATCAGAAACGAACCACTCCTATGTTTGATGTAATATTTTGCATACGGTTTCCATATAAATGGTGTGTCAAAAAATTCATTTCATTAATTATGTGATATTAATGAGGATAAAAGTACATTAAAATCGATATAAAAATTTCATATTGTTTATTAATCATAAAAAATACGTTTAAAATTTTTGGGAAAGGTAAAAAACTTAAAATCCTCAGTGGGATTCAAACTAATGACTTACATATTCATCTTGAGCGCTCTAAATGTTTGCACTACGCTGTTACATGACAATTTTGAGAAGGAAAATATAAATTTTATTGTGTATCTCGATAAATAGCACGTCACGTTATGGAGATGTCTCACATCAACTTTAGTAAAACTGTAAAGTATATTAGAACTCGACCTTATCCTTAGAAGAATAAAATTATAACTTTGTCGAGTAAAAATATTACCCAGAGGGAACACATTTCAAAGACAAAAACGTAAATTGATAACATTTGCCAATATGTATTTAAATTTTTGAAAACAACTAATACACAGATTCATACAAGAAATAAAATTGATTATGCTACAAATATATTCCTCTAAATCACATAATTATAGGCCTTACATAACTTGTCAATGTTTATCATGGACTACTGGCTCAATCTTTCTTATGAAAGCAACAAAAAACAAGACACTGTGTACATTAAGGTACATGACAGTAAAATTTCTCTTGAAAAGGAAGACAAATCTCAATGGATGACAGTTTATCTTTTAAAAACAAGTAAATTGATTATATGTGATTTCCGTCATATTTTTTTTTCAAATATGATATGCTAAAAATATGTAATCTTAGCTTTAATTCAAAATACCGAATTCCTATGCAGATATCACATTCTCATAAAGGTATTAGTTTCATGCGCGTCCATAGAGTAAATTGACCGAAAATAGGCCTCAAACACAATAATTTCTCGGATCCCCTGGACAGATACTGTTAATCCGCGCATGGGTTTAGAGGAGTTGAACCTTAACATTTATCTAGATATAACATTTGTGTAGAAAAAGTTTAGAATGCTGTATAATATAAATCATCCACTGAAAAACTCAAAATCAACTCTCAAAGCGATTTTCGTGAAAAAAAAACAAGCAATTCTTCATTTGTTCAAAGAGTTTATAACCGACAAATATAAAGAAGTAAATTGTAATGTTAGCAAACCATATATAATGCACTTCATTCACACAGAACTTTTAAAATGAAACAAAGTCAATAGCAACCATTCATACTTTTAACATTATTGAGTAATTACAATTTGTAACAGGTTACACGTCATTCAATAAAACAAGACCGTACATGAACTAAGAATTACTGTATTTTGGGTTTATTCGCCCCGTGTTATTTTCGCCCCTCTACTTTTGAAAACGATTTCGCTCTGTCTTTAATTCGTCAAGACACCGTTATGTTTAAAGAGAGATAAATTTAAAACATTGGAATTGGCTTGGCGTGAATAAAACAAGGCAAATATTTCCCGGTATACATTATATGAAAATAAAGAATAGAATATGTCATTACATTATAAATTACAGATTAGACGAACAGTTGTGTGGTATCACATATGACCAAATAGAACTAGACATATTTGTTAAAATATTTTTCTCTGTACAATAATATAGAGACTATTTAAATAAATAAATAAATAACTAGTATCTCTATGAAAAAATTATTAAAAATGGATAGTGGAAAACTAAATAAAAATATTGTTTATACTAAACTTTTATCATTATGTTTACTGCCTTTGGTCAGAAGTTCTTCTGTGACTTCTAGAATGATATTTCAAAGGAGCATTAGTCGTTATACTTACTGACGAAACATCAAAATTGTACACACTGTTTGTGTGTGTGTTTCGAATATTTGCTTAACAGATACATGTGCAATTACTCGTGTCAGCTCATTGTTTGACAGATACATATACAACTATTCGTGTGAAATAATTGCTTAACCGTAAGATACATATACAACTATTCGTGTGAAATAATTGCTTAACCGTAAGATACATATACAACTATTCGTGTGAAATCATTGCTTAACTGATACATGTACAATTGATTGTGTGAAGACTTATGCAAGACTACTATAGACAATTTAAGAGGGTTCGATGGTCGTGGCCAATATTAGACTATTTATATCTCCTTAAAAGAAGAGCTCTGTTTAAAGATATAGGATGCTAAAAATTTTAAAGCTAACATTTTGGATTGTTTTTCTTTACATAACATTAACATATCTTATAACCAATATTAGTGCATGGGCAAAAATATCTTATGTTAAAGTTTATATGGCAGATATTTTGGTCAATTTGCTTCCGACGCCATTGCTATGAGAAATATATAAGCGAAAGTTAGGCTGTATTCATCAATTTTTATTGTTACTTGTATGAACAAGATTTCCATGACTTTGTGCTACATCATGATATTTTCTATAGCTATTGTTTTAGTGCTGAATTATCTCCCTTGACAGTATTTATTTTTTTAATCTTTGGAATCTATTTTTTTTCATAATGTTATGAATGCCTATCATAATATCCATTCAAAACTGTTCAGAAATGTTCTCTGGAGTTATGTCTTTATAGTTAAGGTGGAATAACACACCTGGAAAAAGTCACTCAAATTAACAGGACATTATTTGATAATGAAAAATATATAATGATAAATAAAATAACTGAACATGTCAAATAAGTGAAATATTTGCAGTTTGGGGATAAAATATGAATATCTAAAATATTTATTTCAGTAAGTAACAACAAAACCCCCCCTGATGCTACGTGCCTGAACCCACTGCGCTACACTGCTAGGTGTCAATTTTGGGAAAGAAACTATGTATCAATATATATATATATATATTTTGGTTTATTTCGATAAATAGTACGTCACAATATGGAGGTGTCCCATACCACTTTAAATCATATTGTTTCACAACCATAATTAACTGCCCTGTACAAGTATGATCAATCTAACACAAAATATATTCAACAGCAAAATATGGCATTTAATTGGAGACTTTTACAAAAATAATTTCAAATTTGCTGCATTACCTCTCACATGCAATGTCAAACAATTGTATTTAGGTACCTCTACACATATAGATCAGAAAAAAAAGATACTGTATATTTTCTGCATGTCTCCCTAAGCTTTATTCCACATTTAAAGTATTGAGAAAAAAAAATCACATTTCGAGCATTCGGCTTTGGTGTTAAATAAATATAAAGTAAGATAATACAAAATTAGGCAATGTTATATTGTGCAGCATTAGGTCTACATGAATGTAAAAATATCACACTCTATTTTACATTAACAGCTTCATTGACACGACATTTTCAAGATAACATTAAATGTAAAATAAAATACATGTACTAGTAATTGGAATGCAATTGTAAACAGTATTGAGAAATTTTTTAGTCAAATTTTCATGGAATTTCTCAGTGTGGTTTTTTTTTCACTCAAATCTTGATTTAACAAGAAAAAAAAGGAAGAAGTGCTTCCCAGGTTTATATATTATAGAGCTGTTGGTCCCTCTATTGTTGTATAAAAAAGGGCTTCAAATTGTATCTACAGTAAAAACATGGAATGTAAAGTTACAAAATAATTCATAACGAGAGTATTCTTCCCTTCAAGATCAAGTATATAAGCCATTATAATCAGTTGTTAACAAAGCACATGATATGCAAAGGGAAATAAAGACTAATAAAAATCACATCACATGATCGAAAAAAAAATGTGGTCTACTTTTCCATGAATAAGTTGTTCACAACCCAGTTTGATCACATAATATAAACATGATATAATTATATACATAAACCAAACACAACACGATTTGTAAACGTTAAATGTATAACCAAAATCTAATCACAATTTAACTTGAAAAATGCTGAAAATTTACTGGAAATCAACTGTTATTGCTAGCAAGAAATTTTTGCGTGGTTCGGGAGAGCCTAGTTGTTGGGAATATTTCTTGCCGTGAAACAGCCATCATTGTATTATGGTTGTTAAAACAAAATAGATATTGATAGGGCTTTGTCACAAAAACAAGTTGTCGCTCAACAGTTTTGCCACAGTTCATCTCTATTTAACAAAATTTAATTTGTTTAATGTAAAGCTGTAACAGTTTCTGTGGATGAATTTATATGAACTTTAGAATTTCCATCATGTTCTACAATAAAAAATACTTCTTAACAAAGTCAGACCAACAAATTTGAAAAAATAAGCATTTTCAATATTAGGCTCAAGAAAAACAGACAATAGGGAAAACCACAATATAAAGGGCTAAAAAATCACAACAACAAATGTCTACATATAAACTATCATTGAAAAAAAATACATATAAATCACTTCTAATCTATAATTCTTTGTAAAACACAAACTGAAAAACTTCTTAAATAATGACCCCATTCTCTAAACGACCAATCAAATCAAAGATTAAAAGAGTTCTTGGTATTGTTCTAGGTTAGGGAATATAGTTCGAACAACTACCATATAAATATGTGCTTTGGTTACAAATCTCTTCCAAAGTATCTAATCATTAATGTAAAACTGTACGACTGAACATCTAATAACACAGGTCAGTGATCAACATATTGATTATATCTGTTTCTCTTTAATCCTTTTTAACCTAAATGTCTAGTTATTTCATTTTCAAATTATTATTTTTTATGATAACAAACATACAAAACATGTATAAATCTATTATTTCTGCCAAATCAATTTTTTACCCCTAACATAATTGATAAAATCAAATTTCTAAATCCATTCTAACCTAAATTTCTGTACAGTAATTTCAATTACAATTTTCTAAATGATAACCAAACCAACACAAATTTCTAAAATGAATCATTTCTGTCAATTAATTTAAACTGGTAATTTTTCTCTCATGGCTACTTTTCTTAGAATTGATCATTTTGGAGAATACTACCTGAAGTATAAACTTCATTACATAAACACTGCATTGGCAAGTCATATCAAATTGCACATTTCAAAAAAAAAAAATCATGTTATTTTTGTAGCAATAAAAAGTTCTCTTAAAAACATTTGCATTTCTGTCAAAAAATTTTTTTTATTTCCTACTGTCTTCAGCAAAAAGAAAATATTTGAAATTATGATTCACAAATTTCATAATCGAGTATTGAGAAGAAGTAGCCATGTTAATTTATCTTGTATTCAAATATAAATGAATTCCTAAATATTATAGGGCAATAATTAGAGAAATTATTAAAAGGTTTTTTTCAAATTAATATGTAAAATATAGGGAAGCTCGTTAAGGAAAAACACTCAGAATATTGACATACTATTATGCATATATGCATGTATTTAGAAGCATGTACACTAAAATATACAATCTCTCTCTCTCTCTCTCTCTCTCTCTCTCTCTCTCTCTCTCTCTCTCTCTCTCTCAGACATATCTTATATTTCTCTAGATTTTGCTCACTGAACTGTTAAGATGACAGACTAGGCAGATCTTTTAGTTCCCAATGCCTTCCTTCCATACTATTCTTGCCTGTAGTTGAACTCAATGTTAGCACCACAGGATTTGAACTCAATGTATCTTTCTTTCTAACAGACACACCGATTGGATAATTGTCTCTCTAAAAACCATTATGATTGGTTAGATGATTTGTATCAACCAGAGTGATTGGTTGAATCAAAAGTCTTTTTTAACAGCTACACTGGCTGGCTTGATTTTGCTGTCCTTTGTTTTCTTGTGGTACGATTCTAGAGGTTGAATCTGATTTCTCTGCTTCAGTCTGGATATTAAAAATGTCTACAAAAAAATCATAAAGGAAAAACTGTTTTAACGTAAAGGTTATTTGTAATTATAAGGAAACAAATATTATGTTCAAAAACTACTAAACTTCCCTTTCAAAAAAAAAAATTCAACTGCAAAAAATACATTCATTTGGTTAAACTCTAGTCTGTGATGGAAAATGTGGCTAACTCTGAATGAGACAAAATCAAAATTTACATCACTTTTGTTAGCATCAGAATAATAATATTTTTGATTATTCATCATTATCGTGAAATTCAATAAATTTTAAGTATTATTTTTTTATTTTATGTCTTCTACGTAACCACCTGTTACCATCCCCAGTACTTTACCACTAGTAACAATTTTGTACTAATTTTGTTCTTACCGACTAATAAATTGTTGAAAGCCTCGCCTACATTAGATGCATCTAAAGCAGAGGTCTCAATGAAAGAGTAGCGGTACTTCTCTACAAGAAAATCAAACATGACAATTTAATTACACAGTCTAAATCATCAAAAGACATACATATGTTGCATAAAAAAATGAGAATATTGATAAAAATTCATACAATTTTTACACAGAAATTCAAGCTGTATTATAGTAAACTCTCATGATTTTATTAGAGGTTTGCATTAATTTTTGCAAAATTTCATATAAAAAAAAATGGAATAGGTCGAAGCGATAAATAGGGCGAGGTCCATATGCCAAGAAAAAAGTATCGACCTAATTTCGGAAAAATACACAACACAATAGGTCCAAGTCATCAAAAGGTATAACAAAAATGCAGATCACAACAAAAGGCCCAGAGACCACAAGTCTCACCACAACAGCAGTTCAAAAGTAAGTTTTAATGTCATTCAGTCATTGATTTAAAAAATCAAAGATAGGGGAAAAGGGTTGGAATGGGGGAAAAGGGTTTGAATTGGGGAGGAGAGTGCAAAGAATTGGTATGATTTGACACAGTGGAGAGAGTGAGTAATTATGGAGATAGTGGATACAAGGGCTGGAGATGAGATGTCGGGAGGGATCTGTACCTGCTAGGAGCCTCCCATCCTCTGTGGAGACGACCCGCTGTGACCGTAGGTCTGTCTTGTTGCCCACGATCATGATACACACACACGGGTCAGCATGTTCCTTCAGCTCGCTGATCCACTTGTCTAGGTTCTCAAACGTTGCCGGCTTTGTGATGTCATAGAGAACAAGTGCCCCCACTGCTCCTCTATAGTACCTGTGGGAGTTCAAAAGGTCAACAGTTTGGTAAAATCAGATTCATACATTTGGGAGTTCAAAGGTCGGTGATATAAAATTACAAATTGGTTTACAAATTATCCTGCACTTCCACACTAGTAATTGCACTAGACTCAACACATAAACACTAGTTATTTACACTAAATCCTTCACTTGCACAATGGTTATTGCACTAGACCCTGTAGTTACACACTAGTATTTGCACTAGACCCTGTACTTCCACACTAGTCTTGCACAAGACCCTGCACTTACACACTAGTTATTGCTCGGTATCTCTCCTGCCCAGCTGTGTCCCAGATCTGGGCTCTCACCGTCTTCCCTCGGATCTGGACATTTCTACAAAGACACAGTTTTTGATACTGAGAAGCGCTCATAGTCTCAATCAGAACAAAATTTCCCGCTTAAAAAGGTTATGTTTTTCTCTGAGCTGTCGCTACCTTCATATACCTACTACACGAATCACCAAAGAAAGCATTTTATAAAAAAAACATGAGGAATTAATATCCACTTAAAATCAGAACCACCTCTCATTGATTTCACTTGAATTATTTCTCTGTGTGAAAGTCAAAACTATACAACATTTTAATCACAGTTCCCAATTAAATGTTCTAACATATTTGCTAAAAGTTGAATTGGTGAGTTATATAATCATTTAGTAAAAGGACTCTATAGGGAATTCATACCTTGTAGCAAATTCCACTCCTATTGTAGTCTTACTCTCGGCATTGAATTCGTTCCTGGTGAAGCGAGACAGGAGATTCGTCTTTCCGACTCCTGAGTCCCCCACCAGTACCACTGTGTTAAAGCAAAGGACTTACAGCTTAATACATATTATATAATGTATATAATACAATACTACTTCTATTACAACTCCACAGACCATGTGACAGAGAATGGTGAGTTATAATTAAGTACTGTATATCCCGTTTTTTTTCCCCATGTCACAAAATTTGCGAAAATGGGGAAAATCTTTAACATTTTTAATTTGCATCAGTCATTTTTTTCGCGATTTAAAAACATAGGTAATCATAGATTACTAAGCTCACCGAGACGGAGCATCACCCTTATGAGACATCACCTTCATAAGACCACCTTTATCATTTTATATGAAAATCATACTTTATGATCTTGGATATTCATGGATTCTGTTTTGACAAAATATCGTATATCATCTGATAAATTTTTTTATGATAATCATATGTTCATATGTTAATCAATACAATGATATAAAATTAAATATTGCATCATGTCATATTTCTAATATAATATATATCATATAATAAATAAAATACCGTTATAAACAATAATGAGATTTGATATTGTAACGTATGATATGACATTGTATTGTGTTATACCTTATTGTATTTGATCACATAATACAATATCATAAAATAAAATACAATATAGTATCATATTACAATACCATATTACATAATACATCATAACACTGAAACATGATATTATATTGTATAATATAGAATGATATTGTATTGAATGACACTGAAACATATTTGATACATTATATGATATTATATCATATAATACAATATAATTTGATTCCAACATTGTATCTTATCAAATGATACAATATTTATTTATGTGATATGGTAAAATATTATAAAATACATTATTATATTATACATATTGCATCATATGACACAATAAAAGATATTACAATATCATATCATACAATTTCATGTGATATGATAATATATCATATAAACCAATATCATATCATACAATATCGTATGATACAATATTATTTAATATTACAATATCATATAATACAATTTCATGTGATATAATTCTATATTACTGAAACCAATATCATATTATACAATATTGTATGATACAATATTATAGAATATACAATATTGTATCATAGGATACAATATAATATTTTGCAATATCTTATGTAATTGTATCATGTGATAAAATAATAAATTAAAAATACAATATAATATTATACAATATTATATCATATTATACAATACTATACATAACAATATCATGATACATAATCATATCATAAAATATCAAAAAAACTGATACAATATCATATCGTATCATATAACTTTTTATAATATAACATATGATGTCATATTGTATCATATCAAACAATATTGTTTCATATCATACAATACTTTATCATAGGAATCATGTTATATCATTTATCAACAAACACATCTATCTATCGAGCAGGTTTGAGTGAGGTAGGAGATTTCTTTAGCATCCTTGATAATGGAGATCAGGCTCTGCTTCTGAAGCAACCTCTGCATTTAATTTATTATAAAGTTAAATCAACTATGCAAGCTATCATCTATAAAACATGTGACCTGTTCCAAAAAACAAAACCTCATCCAGCATCCGAAACCTATGGCTCAGATTCAGCATTCAAGCCCATCAGGTGCATTTGTATCATAAGACGCATCATCCATGCAATTTTGGTGAAGTTTGGACCAGTAATAACTAAGATATCATCATCAGAGGGCACTAGCAATTAAAACCTTAACTTCCTCCAGCATCCGCAACCTATGGCTCAGATTCAGCATCCATGCCTGTCAGGTGCATCTGTATCATAAGACACACCATCCATTCAAGTTTGGTGAAGTTAGGACCAGTAATAACTAAGATTTATTTTTTAGCATCCTTGATAATGGAGATCAAGCTCTGCATCTGAAGCTACCTCTGCGATTCATTCATATTACAGTTAAATCAACTATGCAAGTCTGAAATAGTACTATCATCTATTAAACATGTGACCTGTTCCTAAAAACTTAACTTTATCCAGCATCCGAAACCAGACTATGCATTCAAGCCTGTCAAGTGCATCAGTATCATAAGACACACCATCCATGGAAGTCTGGTGAAGTAAGGACAAGTAATAACTAAGTTATCATCATCAGAGGGCACCTGTTTCAAAAACTTTATCTAACCAGCTCTTAAAACCTTAACCTCCTCCAGCATCCGAAACCTATTGCTCAGATTCAGCATTCAAGCTTGTCAGGTGCATCAGTATCATAAGACGCACCATCCATACAAGTTTGGTGAAGTTAGGACCAGTAGTAACTAAGATATAATCATCAGAGGGCACCTGCAACAAAAACTTAACCAGCTCTAAAAACCTTAACCTCTTCCAGCATCCGAAACCTATTGCTCAGATTCAGCATTCAAGCTTGTCAGGTGCATCAGTATCATAAGACGCACCATCCATACAAGTTTGGTGAAGTTAGGACCAGTAGTAACTAAGATTAATCATCAGAGGGCACCTGCAACAAAAACTTTAACCAGCTCCAAAAACCTTAACCTCTTCCAGCATCCGAAACCTATTGCTCAGATTCAGCATTCAAGCTTGTCAGGTGCATCAGTATCATAAGACGCACCATCCATACAAGTTTGGTGAAGTTAGGACCAGTAGTAACTAAGATATAATCATCAGAGGGCACCTGCAACAAAAACTTAACCAGCTCTAAAAACCTTAACCTCTTCCAGCATCCGAAACCTATTGCTCAGATTCAGCATTCAAGCTTGTCAGGTGCATCAGTATCATAAGACGCACCATCCATACAAGTTTGGTGAAGTTAGGACCAGTAGTAACTAAGATTAATCATCAGAGGGCACCTGCAACAAAAACTTTAACCAGCTCCAAAAACCTTAACCTCTTCCAGCATCCGAAACCTATTGCTCAGATTCAGCATTCAAGCTTGTCAGGTGCATCAGTATCATAAGACGCATCATCCATACAAGTTTGGTGAAGTTAGGACCAGTAGTAACATAGATATTGCTATCAATGGGTACCCGCAACAAAAACTTTAACCTGCTCCAAAAACCTTAACCTCCTCCAGCATCCGAAACCTATAGCTCAGATTCAGCACTCAAGCCTGTCTGGTGCATCAGTATCATAAGGCACACCATCCTTGCAAGTTTGGTGAAGTACAGACCAGCAGTAACTAAGATACTGCTATCAAAGGGCACCTGCAACAAAAACTTTAACCTGGTCCAACAACCATAACCTCCTCCAGCATCTGAAATTTAGGACCCAGATTCAGCATCCAAGTCTTTCAAGTCCATAGGTAGGTCCAGATGCATCATCCATGCAAGTTTGGTGAAGATAGGACAAGTAATAGCTTAGATACAGGACCTGCAACAAAAACTTTAACCAGGTCCGGACGCCGACGCCGACGCCGACGCCACCGCCGACGCCGAGGGTATAGCATAAGCTCTCCTTGACTTCGTCTCGGTGAGCTAAAAATTCATATAGAAAATTTTACAGGATATAATTTCTGCGTATTCAATTATTTGCAATTTAAAGGAGGTCTAAAAAAAAGCAAAAATTATATCATCGCGAAAATTACCGGATATATGGTATATAAATACATAGACAGTGTGAAGTACACAGTCACATAGAAAGAGGCCTTTGATTTTTGATACAGCTAATTATTATGTGTGACATCACCTCTTACTAATTAAATTCTTTACACAACATAGTAAAAAGAATTATTTCTTAGCTACCAACTGACAAAAAGTTTGTACATTGAGATAAGAGAGAATTGCAAAGAAATGGCTTTTATCAAAAAGGCGCTGCAGCAGCCTGTAGGTATACCTTTCCATATAAAGTCATACTGGTCTTCAGCTCCCATGGTGATCACAATTCTTCAACAAAACTACAATTTGTCTGTCAGTGAAAAGGAATTTTTAAACCTGTAAATAAACAGTTTTACCTTTTACCCACATCGAAACAATAAAAACTACATTATGGGTTATTGCAATTTGTCTTCCATCGTACAACATTATGTGATGTGTCAAAGTATCAATGTGATTATGTATACATTAATAATGAATTCAAAATTCATTTCTTTAACTTTAGGAGCGTGCATGATCACTTGATCCAAAAACAATCACAACTTTGCTGATTTCTGCACCAGATAGGAAAAACACAACAAATGCTGAAATTGTGTTTACTTTCGGGATTTACTCTGGGTTTACAGTACTCCCAGTTTACTAGAGTGGACCCAGAGTTAACCCAAAGTAAGGCCAGAGTGGACACAGAGAGTAAACCCGATCAGACATATACCCCTGAAAACAGACGCTAACTGTGTATTCGGAATATACATGGGGCAGGAACTACAGGCAGTAAGATGGTAAGATAAAATGTGGGTCTGCTTAAGGTAGCTCGCGGGTTTACCTGCTTGTGAGAAAACCTACCTTGAAAATTTGTCCACGTGATCCATAGGTTTTATAGTTTTATTTCTAAAATTTATTTAAGATTCGTCTGCGCGGTAATAATGTTATCGTGTTTCAAATACAGTGTCATTAATAAAATCAAGCAACGCCATTTCAATGAAATATATAGTAAAATGCACATTTTAACCGAGAAACGCATTACAAAACTATGCTCTAAACTTTTAAACGATTCAGACGAAATTAATCATACTCAACACAAAAACAGAGGAGATAATTATGAATCAATTCATAAAAAAATATAAGTATGTGTTCTCGGCCAATTTTTGGCAAAAAAACTTTAAAGATTTAAAAGATTTCTCAAAACCTTATATTTTCATTACGACGTTAGCCTGACGTCATCATTTCCTTACTTCTTAGAACACTAAAATTGAAATGCATTTATTGACAAGACTAGCTGTTTAACACATTTTAGAACATGTTAATGCTTATTAGACAATCACATTATTGTGAATGTTATTAAATGCAATTAATGTAAGGCTGTAAAGATACAGAAAATTGCTATTTTTATTTTTTATGAAACTCTGAGTCAATCAATGCAAAAATAAAATGCCAGGCAACTACTGACATAATTAGTAAGTAATCGTATAAAACAGTTATCTCAAGGCAAAAGAAATTTTAGAATTTAATCGGTAGTACAGATTACGGAAGTTATATTTGTAAAAAAAAAAAGCGAAGTTAATGCATACATTCTATTTTAATACATGACTTTAAATGGAAGTGTTCTAACGCACACTCATTCTTTATCTTTATAGAACAAAATGTTACAATGTTTGTGACATCTTTAAATTTTCAGCACTTGATATTATAAATTTTTGTATAAACAGTCATAAACCGCATATTTATAGCTTTTTAAAATATTTTCTACTTCTAAACATCTCATTTGTCATTTTAAAATAAAATTAAGAGTTTACTATGACGGTCAACTCTTTACGTCGATTCCTATTGTGACGTCAGCAAACCCGCGAGCTACGTTAATTCACACTTAAGTGTGTAGATTTGACCCCAAAAGGAAATCCCAAGTAAACCCAAGTTGTGTTTGTCCTAAACAATTTTGTGTTCATTTGTTTCAATCCTTAATTAGATTCCAGGTAGCATATCCATGATGTTGTCAGATGTGTGGCATATAACATTACAGTACCAGTTCTCGCCAAGTACCATTTCTCTCCAGAACATTGTGACGTCATTTTTCGAATACAATTTTATGTGTTGATAAAATGACGTCACAATGTACTGGCGAGAAATGTTCCTCGGCGAGAACTGGTCTTCTTTTTTTTTTTTTTTTTTTTTTTTTTTTTTTTTTTTCTTCCAATATTTGTCCTGGTCGCACGCCAGTAGTCAGTACTTATGATACACAGTAAATGTTCATGACTGTTTATCAATCAACTTCCTTCAGGATTAATTTACACTAGTTTACCGCTGAAGCGAGAAGGAAGGTAATAGAATGAAGTTGTCATTAACCCATAAGCTACAATTCAGCTCTGGTCAAGAAATCTGGACTGAATAATTGAAAACAATTTGTCCTTTTGTAACCTATGCAAATCAGCTGATTTTTTCTGTTCTATAAAGAGAACGTGTTTTACCTTTTTATACAACGATGTCAGGGTTATCATATAACGGAAAATCAATAACGTTTGTCTGATCTTCTTTCATCAAGTTTACGTCATTATGTAAACATTTCCTATTTTGTTGTGTAGTCTATCAAAATCATAAACGCGTAAAACGCACCTGTCACTTGAATATAATCAGTTCATTTAAACGAGCGTTAGTTACGTATTGAAAACTGAATAAATAGCCTGTTATTCTTAATAGTTTTCAAAAGAAAATAATAAATAATATATTTTTCGCAATAAATTTGTCTTTTTAGAATATAAATTGTCACTTCAAATGTGTTTCGATTGTTGTATTTTCGTACTTTCCTCTCGGATTACTTCGGATAGATTAATGAGACGAGAAAAGTTTCGAACTTTGCAGCACTGTCTGCTCGTCCAGCGGTCTGCAAACTTGATCATCATTTGTGTGAAACCTTATTCACTTCTGAAGAATGCATTCATCATAAACCAAGAAATAATTGTATGGTTGAATAATTTTTAACTGACGAGTAACATTAATGTGTATTTACGCAGTGTCGGCATGAATGGCGACCTTAGCTAGAATTTCCTTCAGTCTTATTTCTTGATTATGAAACTATATCCGTAATTAAGTTAGACATACAAATTGCAACAACTTATGAATTACAGTAATTTATTTCAACAACTGTTGAAGCAGATTTCTTTTTCTAATTTGTTTCATATTTACTCAGTTACTGAATTACTTTTTCAGGGTTAAGTACTGACTTTAAAGTTCAATGCATCACATACAACTTCAGTGATGTAAACAACTGAGGTAGCGTCTAACTGGAATATCTCTGTAATCATAATGTTTGCACTTCCAAAGACTCGCCATGTTGCTCCACATGCGTTGCAGTGGACGTCAAAGCAACGAAACATTTGCTCATCAGCCAATTCGTATTGCATGCACCAAAAGATACAAGCAGTGAATACCTCATTCGTACCACAGAACTCATATTCGAAGAATGTTTTAATGTGGAGAAAAACAAGTAGAAATTGGCACTGGTTTTCAGTGAAATACTTTTCATCCTGTGGTAGTGATGGTAGTGGAAATAAACAGAACAGAAGGGGTAGATCTACGGTCTGTAGATTGTCCGTGTCTGACCACCTACCCCGACCACGTCCACCCTGGAGGGTCTTGTTCTTTGGCACAGACCATTTCTCCCTGAAAATGTTGAAGACGTTGAATGAAAATAGGTATGCTATCAATCCCCATATGTTCCCAGGCCAACTGCATCTACTTTTGCCTAAATTTCTTTAGGAAAAAACATGTTTTAGTTGATATCTTCTTGTGATCAAATTTTGTTTTCTAAAAAATGGAGTCAATTTCCTAGTTTGGTGTCCCCTATTGCATATATGCAATTGTATTTGCTAAGAAGTTCACACATTATTATTATTTTTCAATTTTTGCCAAGTACATATACTAAGTCTAGATAATAATTAATATTCCCAATGTCAACATGGTAAATGAGGAGTTGTTATTGCTATGACATTATTTGTGGGAAAAGAAAGTTTTTGCATCTTGTTTTGGGATTAAAAGAATTTCAAAAGAACATGGAACACAAAGATTTGGCTCTTGAATGTTTTTACTTACAAAAATTAAAATTTATAATCTCAGTGGTACAAATGAGACTGAGGCATATATATTGTCTGAGGTTGGTTCCTTTTTAGCAATATTTTTGTAAATATAATGCTATTTTCTTTGAATCATCATCATCGAAAACCCGCAGCCATTCTTGCACAGAGTAAGCGTTTGGGAGACTGGCCATGGTTTTCAAATGAAGTTGAATCAATAGTAAAAATGGTATGTTGTGAAATATACCAGTAAAAGCCCCAAAAGTTCATGTCTGAACAGGGTGGTCATACATTACAGGTTACAGAATGGCAGTGAGAGACTGGTCGACACTCTGGAGGTGGTAGCTACTAACAGAACGGACACAGTGGTGGGTATACATCAGACATCTAAATAAAGGGTCACGGTCAATGCTTTGTCATTATACAATGAACATAAAGAACACCTAGTTAAAGAGATAAATTAGAAAAAAACCTTATCTCCTAAGAATACTTGTTTTTTTAACTGATAAATACAGCTCTAGAAATCTTAAAAGAATTGCAACATGTTGCTAGCCTAATGTTATTAGTGTTACCTGGTATACCTTAGTTTATTATGAATACAAGGTACAACATAAATATGCAATGTCACAAGCAAGGATTCAGAAACAAGTAATCACGTAATATATTAATCCGTTTCCTTAGCTATAATTTACAAATTTTAAATCATTGATGTGCCCAGGATGAACTGTCTTTGAAAGCATGTTTATGAAAAATTATTGGCTAAACTAAAAGGTGCTAATGTTATTGAGGCATAGCCTTCTTGTGGGCTGATTTCTCCACCATTTCAAAATACCGTTACACTACAGTCTTTGTTTTAATCGGTCTAGGTCCCCGTGCGGCGGTACGCCCAGGAGCAGGGACTGAGGATCCTAGACTGGCAGCCCACCCTCAACCCCCTGGACTATGATGTGGGAGTGCTGGCCTCATTCGGCTTCCTCATCCCCTCCAAGGTCATTGACATGTTTCCTTAGTAAGTAAATTTTTTTCTACAAAGATTGCTATATATGTCTGTGTAGCTAGCTACTGTTAGTTAGTAGGTAGCTAGCTACAGTCCAGCTAAGTGTTGCAGGTAACTGCTGACTCGCCTCAAATAAAAGTTCATGTATCAGAGTGCATGTATATTGATATTTTTTACTAATTTAAAAGAATAAGGATACAACCTGTGAAACTGGCTTGTTTTATTGTTTTAGGTTGATTTAAGTAACTTTGTAGTAATTTATTTTAATTGGGTGTTGTACCTGTTGTTTCAGTGGTATATTGAATGTCCACCCGAGCCTGTTACCCCGATGGCGAGGTGCCTCACCGATAGAACACACAATCTTATATGGCGACACGGTGACGGGGATCTCAATAATGGAGATCAGACCAAAACAGTGAGTGTTAGAGTTTCTCAACCCCCACTCCACCCTTAAAAAATGACCTCTTGGTAGCTTTGAAAAAAACATTTCAATTATTTAGCCATTTCAGTTCCTGGCAATTATTGAAAGATTTATTGTAGGAAAGGAAAGGATAACTTATTATTATACATATTTAATGCAGGAATTCAGATACTCTTTTTTTGTGTGTCAGCAGGTTGATTTTGAAGTATCAAAGACTTTGATTGAGATTTTAAATTCAAGTTTTAGAAAGCAAGATTGAATTTTGCATTAGAAAGTTGATTCAAAAGCCTTGTATGAAAACAACATTTTATGTTTGCAATATCTGTAATTGAAAAGAAACATCTTGATTTATTGTATGTAGGTTTAAGAAAACAGGAAATGAAAAACATATACTGATTTTGGTAAAGTTAACACATTTTTAAACCTGCATAAATTTGAAGTTGTTTATTCGTCCCTTTTATTTACAGTTTTGACATAGGCCCCATCCTTCTTCAGAAACAATATCCTGTACCAGACAGGATTACTGCCTCTGATCTGAAGACCATGATGGCAGAGCGAGGATCTGAAGTGGTGAGTTAAATCAAAATTATGTTTTGTTTTAAAATATGCTATTAACTAGACCCATACAATTATGGATTTTTAGCTCTCGGAGCCATACTCCCGGCATCGGCGTCCAGACCTGGTTAAAGTTTTTGTTGCAGATCCTATATTTATGTTATTACTTGTCCTATACTCACCAAACTTGAATGGATGCATCTGGACCTACTTGTGGACTTTTTCATTTTTGTATCTTTATGATGGCTTTATTTTTGCATATTGCTTTGTTTTGCATAAGTCACATGTGTTGACATAGTAAATAAACGTGACATGTACATGTAGTTTTCTACAGTTAGTCAAATCGAGTGATACAATAAGATATGGAATTTTCTCTGTAGATGATGGAGGCTCTGTCCAACCTACCGGAACTCGAGCGACGTGTCATTGAACAGAGCGCTGTAGGGGTCACCTATGGTATGTGTGCATTCCTGTGTGTGTGTATGGGTGTGTGTGTATAGCCCTCAATTATCAAACAAACAGTCTCAACTCTCTGGAATGTTAACTTTGCAACTGTGCAATGGCTTATGTTGTGATCCCATTTAAAGGGAGTCCATGGCTCTCACCTGTTTAACACCACGAAAACTAAAATAATCACTGACAGATCCTATGTGCTTTGAGAAGGACTTAAAGGGACATGGTCACAATTTTAGTTAAATTTTATTTTTATTCTTTTATTATTTAAAATGCTTTAGAAATGCATTTCTAATGATCAACCAAAATTTGAGTATGAGTCGTAAAGTTATAAGCAAGATACAGGGCTCCTAATTCTTTGTCATGTAAACAAGGCTCGTGCCCTGTTTTTGTTTACAGTAGTGCAATAAACCAGTAAAAGTTCTTATTTAAGCTGATTTTTCTCTCTTCTAATTTGTTTTAAGTATATAAATAAATAATTTGTAGCGTTTATCATATTCAATTTAGGTCTAAACCTTAAAATTTTACTTCAGCCTTCAAAATGTAAACAAAAGCTTTGTTTAAATGAGAGAATTGTGAGCTTTGTATTTCGCTTTTAACACAGCAAATGACACTGAAATTTTGGTTTACAATTAAAAATGCCTTACTGGAGCCTTGTAAACATTAAAAATGAAAATATATTTTTTGACCAAAATCATGACCATACCCCTATCATTGAAAATTTGTTAAATCTCTTAGTATGTGCATAGTGATTGACTTCAATAACTTTTAACAAGTTGACTTAAGTATACATATATACAGTTTGAATAAAGTGAAATAGACTGAGAGAGAGAGAGAGAGAGAGAGAGAGAGAGAGAGAGAGAGAAGGAGGGATAGAGAGTCCTTATATTTTAACATACAATCTCATGGTATTTGCTCCACACAAACTGACTTCTGCACATGAAAGCCAATCAAGTTCTAAACATGGTATGCAGAAATTCCATGTTGCATGAAAAAAAATAGATAATTTTTAATTTCCTGCTTCCAGCCAAAATTTTAGCAACAGACCTTTATCCAAGATCTGAATATCTGACAGTTGCCTCCCATAGACTTATGATAGTTTGCTCTCTCTGTTGTTGTTTGTCCTCTGTCATATCTGAGAGTTGCCTTCCTTAGATTACTGTTGTTTGCTCTCCCTGTTTCAGCACACAAGCTGTCTCGCCGCGCCCTGTACGTGGACTGGGAGAACCAGAGCTACAGCAGCATCGACCGGCAACGCAGAGCTCTGCAAGAGATTGTGAGTAGATTTCATGGAACCAAGAAAACATAGGCCATATCGCTATTCCTTATTTCCTGTTTGATGTCCTTATAAATGTTGAAGAATTTTGATATAAGGTTGAACTGTGATATCTCAAGCACTGATATCTCAAACACTGATATCTCAAATACAATAGATATATGCTGAAGTGATTCATAAGTTCCAACCACTTAATTTTCGACTATTTTACCCAAGATATCTCAAATACTTGCATATCTTGAAGTTTTTAAATAAACCCATCTAGTTTGAGATAACAAAATTTGACTGTAGTTGTTAACCAAAGGCCATCTTATTATTAGGAGGGGCTGAGGACTGTATTCAACAACACCAAGATCAACCTGCTGGATCCGTGTGATTTCCATGCCCTCAACTCAGGTATATCTGTACATACACTCAAAACTACTGTACACTTCTGTGCTCCATTGCCAGTCTTTGAAATATTGTGAAATCATTAGAATTCATCATGGTGGTTCAATTTCTATTGATTTCATGGGTACCCAAGAACTATTAATTTACTGCCTCAATTTAACATGACACGCCATAATGATTCATAAATCATGCAAGTGTATATCTAAATATATTTAGGTCCTTATGAAGAACCTGTGAAAAACTGGCAAAATTAACCCCTACAAATTTTATTGATTCACTTACATGTACTGTTGTGTTTAAGTTGCTATTTCTTTATATGTGTGGAACTGTTTACATTTAGTGGTTTTACGAAATCCTTATCATATGTAAAGTAACAGCACCAATAATTTCCGTGAATCTTCAGTATCTATAGCTTACCTTGCCTCACAAATTCTTCAAACAGAAGTACAATGTTACTACAGTAAAACTCGTTTAGTGCGAACACGTATATAGCGAATTCTCGGATATAGCGATGTTTTTGAATTCCCAGTAAAATTCTTAACAAATATTAGCAAAATTTTATGGTTCTAACGAATTCAATTATAACGAATTTACGGATATAGCGAACTCATTTTGAGTACCATATAGGTGAATAATAAGGTTTAACACTTTTATAACGAATTTCTTTACAGTTAAAAAAGTTTGCACTACTTTTTAACATAATAGTTTGATTTAATTTATTTTCATAAATATTTTTCAATTCATAATCCGATTATCAAAGTTATCAAAGTAATGTATTTTTATTTTAAGCTTCAATTAACAAAATTGTAGTCTGGTGGAAGAAAACATGTATATATAGTGAATTCGCGTAGTTATTATAATGAATTTGTTATACGGATATAACAAATTACGTATATAACGATATAAATCCATTGGTTCCTAGGACTTCGCTTTGACCGAGTTTTACTGTAGAATGTCCATTCACTCAGGGTTATAAGGTAGTAAGATTATAAATCTTTATAGAGTATCTAGATTTCTTTGATATTCCCATCCCATCCTACTCAACTCATCCCACTTCACCCAAATCCCACAAAAGTTAATTGCTGTACAAGATGAGAAGCATGTCAGCTTATCTGATTATCTTTCTACAGTATATGTGATACATTTTTGGTTTTGTTTGACAGATCCCAATCTTGAGAAGTCGGTGCTTTGGAAATATGGCCGCCCCAGTGCAGAGGTGACCCCCGGATCCCTGTTCTACAGTAAACCTCTCAAACATCTGCTGGTCAAGTGTCAGGTGTGTGTCTCCTCTCTCTCTTTTCTCATTCTATGTCTCTCTCTGTATCTATCTGTCTATCTTTCTCTCTCTCTCTCATTATCTTACTACTGTGGAATCATTAAATTTCGTGGGGGCCAATTTTCGTGGATGGCTTAAATTTTACAGGTGCGTGGGGACGTAATTTCGTTTATTCTCATATATCTACAAAAGGAAATATGACTTTATTACCTTAATTAACAATTCGTGGAGGATGTTATTTCGTGGATGAGAGGTAACCACGAATTCCACGAAAATTGAGCCACCACGAAATCTAATGATTCCACAGTATACTAAATCTCCTTTCCCCCCCCCCCCCCCCCCCCCCCCCCCTCCCCTCCCCAGGTACAGTTGTCTTTCCCAAAACTTCATTGTTCATCATATCAGTTACACAATTGAAAATGTTGGAGTACATATACATGTACATACGATCTACCGGTATTAGGATACTGTATGTGATGGCACATATGACTTTTATTGGATGAGTTGTTTGTGTCTATTTCCAAGCCTTGGAGAGGGATAGAAAATCAAATGAAATTGCCAAAAAAATCATGTAGCTTCATAAATCGTGATTCTTTACATGTCACATGTTTTTACATGAAAATCCCTTACTATGCTTTATTCATCTTTTTATAGAGTCTGATACTGATGTATTTCAAACTAATTGTGATTTTGATTTTTCATACAATTTTGTCCTTCAATCCATAGGATGGATGGACAGGGTTTGGAACCATCAGAATAAAGAAGAAACTGAAGGCGGTGGATTTCCACTGCGGATATCTGCTGGAAAATCCAGATCCACGATTCAAGACGGTGGATAACGGAATCAAGTTTAACCTTGACCTTCTGTCCCCGCAACCTCTACATAGTGATACAATTCCAGTGGATGTCAGGGAAGGGTGGTTTACAGACTTAAAAGTGGGTCATGGTGGATAAACAGGGTGGGTAAATTAGATCAAGATGGATGAAATAGGTCATGATGAATTAAAAAGGTCATGGAGAAAATAGGTCATGATGGATGGATGAAATATGTCATGGTGGATGAAATAGGTCATGGTGGATGAAATAGGTCATGGTGGATAAAGTGTGTCACTGTAGAGAAGGTGGATAATGACATAAGATATTGATGTTAGTCCTTGATAACAAAAATACGTATATATATATAGGTACTTGTACCTGATGTTTAAAGATACATGTACTGACAGGATCCACTTGGACATCATTTAGTTTTTTACTCCACAATACACCCAGAGTGGTATTGATGATTTTTAAAGTTTGTTGATACTATTGTATTAATTTATTGATATTGTAACGAATGGATTCTATATTGTTTAAGACAGAGTACCATAACAACTGATTTCTGATTTGTTGTTTATGCGAGTTTATGCATTACATTAGGTCTCAAACAAAAATCTTTAATTTTTTCAGGTATTTTGGGAAGGGGGGTGTCGGATTTACTTGCAATAAACTGAACATATAATTTATGCTGATTGTGAGAGTGACTGTTAGAAATCAACTGATTTATAATGCATTATCCATTGTCAAACTGCATGTATATCTGTGATATAAAGAAGTGTAATAAATTGATGAAAAGATGTCACTTTGTTGTTGTGATATTATTAATACTGACAGTTTATCAGACTGGCGTGAGTTCTGAATAAGTCAATAAGTCAATTGTGCCTGGATTGTAATGAATCTGAATTTGGACAATTTGATGGAAGGAGAACGTACCAAGTGCAGCGGAACTTATGAGCTGATCCAGAAAAGTGGGTAGGGTAGAGAAACAATGTCTGCTGATGTTTGCCAGAGTGGACTGAGTATGTGGTTACGTTTGTTAGGGTAGAGGAGAGTGTCCAGTGACTGTTTTTTGGTAACTTTACTAACTGATTTAATATCGTATGTTTTAATTTTCTTGAAGTTCAAGACCCTCCTGACCCTTTCATTTTAAATCTATGCATTGGAAAAATACTGCAAAAGGATAGTTTCACTTTTAAATTTAATTAACTTATCTGACTTTGGATAGTTTGTACAATAAGTTAGCAATGCATATATATAAGTAATACTGTAGTGTGGTACGGGGGGGGGGGGGGGGGGGGGGGGGGGGCTATATGGACCATGGACATCGGCCTTGGTATATCAGTGGTAGGGCTGGTTCCTGACTAGAGTTTTGCAGGGTCCCAGGTTTGGTTCCCGGTCCATCCGTATATTTTCATTGTATTTATATGCTCATTCCTCCTTTCCTAATACAACACCCATAATAATTCATTTAACTCAGGCACCTACAGTACTGATCAGACCCAACCTAACACGTACGAGAGTATATCCCAACTAAACCCTGGGTTTACTTTTGGGGTTTACTCAAGGTCTACTCTTTGAATATTTGGGTCCATGCAGTTACCGGTAGTTGATTTGGGGTGTCATGTTTATGTGTAATAGGGTTTATAAATGACAAAAATTATTCATTATAATTTGTAACATCTGTACTATATTATTATTCTGGCTTTTCATTTTGGAAATTCTAAATTTGTAAATGGAAAATAATTAGTTTTCTCTGAACTACGGAAAGTTGCATTCACATATGTTAGTAATTTCATCTTGACATCTTCCTTCCCTGAATCTTGGTATCAATGTCATAATCCTTTATTATTGTCAAATTAATGGTCAGATCTGAGAAATAGTACGTTTCTTTGATTTATTCATGGTTAGAATTACGGTTTCCTGTCTTCAATATGTGAGCGTTGTAAAATTCTGCTTGCTGATGCAAATTTATTTGAAACTTTTTAATTAATTCTATTGGTCAGTTTAGGTGAAAGTAGGCGGAGTTGTCACAGATGAAAAGTGTGTGAGTGAAAATTGTGTGTTCTTCTATTTCCGACCTTTGTTAAATTGAGTTGTACTTTTATATGTAATTTTCTGACTTAATAAATTTTGGAAATTTTAAAAATGGTATTTATTATTCAACTCCATAGTGAATACGTTACATGGTGGAGAATCTAAATTAATTACAAAATTTTGTTTTGGACTTTAAAATGTCATCTGAAGACCATTACGCCTTTGGTTTTTCTAATTTCCTAGAAGAAACTTTTATTGAAATGCCGAAAGAAGAACCATCTAGGAACAATTCTTTTATATCAGCAAAATGTGATCCATTTTATGGCTATTCATCAGAGAACGCATCAAAATTCCTCTCCGAATTTCGTTCCTATTGTACGCTACAGAATCTTATCGCGCCCCCCCCCCCCCCCCCACACTTTTTTTTCGCAGGAAGTATAAATGTTCCTAAAGAACTATATATGATAAGAGTTAAATTTAGCCCCCATAATTCACCATTTTTTAAAGTGTTTCGGTTACAATAAAATGTTATGTTATAATTTAGAAGAGTTCATATAAAATATATTTTTCACATATTTGTTTGATTTATTTGCACTGACTTGCAGTATATGACGTCAGAAGTGACGCTATTTCAAAAATTCAATCAAAATCAGTCGAAATTGACATTTTTCTCATCTTTTTACGAATGGGAAATATAGAGCGCATGCTTGAACCAGGACAAATTTTTTGTCACTTATTAGTCTTGGCTAGATACATCTCTGATTAAAATATTTTGTTGGTTCAAGCATGCGCTCTATGTTTCCTGAAAGAAAATCTTCTTGAAAACAAGCTTTTTTTATGCTAAAATGCAAAAATGGCGGGAAAAGGCTGTCTTAACAATGCCGTATTTCTAAATTGTGGGCACTTGAATCAAAATGAACATTAAGTTAAAACATCACATATATATCTGTACAAAGAAAACAAAGAATTACAGTAAAATAATGATATTCCTTTTAGGGGGCCATTTTAGGCCAATACCATATATAGTCCTTTTACTTGTAAGAGTGAAATATGGAGAACTTGGAGTCATAGACCTATTACCCCCCCCCCCCCCGGATTAGAAATTCCATGATTTGAGAAAAAGTATTGGTAGGGAAGATTTTTTTCTTTCGAACTAAAGGTATAATTTCATGATTTTGGGAATTATGGTTTTTCAATAATTCTGAGGATTAGTCTAGCCCCCTCCCCCCCCCCCCCATTTTCAATTTGCTTCCGACGCCAGTGCAATCTACGTCCATTGCTCCGGTTTTTATTCCATCAACATCCATTGCTCCACGTGTCGGGAGTTAAAGATAGCTCCAACAGTCCCTCAATTGCGGCGTTTTCACATTCCTTGCGATGGGGTAATGTCATCTATTTCGTTGACCAGAAATTCGATCGTCAATCGGCGCCAGTTCGGCGAGCAAATCAAAATCAAACTTTAGATCAAACTCTCCGTCCATCCTCTTCAAAGTTTCGGCGCATTATGTCAAAATTAAAGTCTGATAGCATGATCAGCTAAATAAAACATATCTGATTGGTCATTTGATTGCGTGATCTGTGGAATGATAATTTATGATTGGTCATTTTATTAGGGAAAGTGTTATAACCTTTTTTCTTATATTTGGGGTCGAGTCACGTACAAGTCATTTAGAATACTCGTTTCCTATTTTATCTGAGATACAGGGCGGGCCCGGCTCGAGCTGTCGCTCTCGCCTTCAGCCACGTCCTGTATCTCTGATAAAATAGGAAACTCGTACTCTAGATATAACTTATGTTCAATTTTTAAGCACTCCTGTGGTTCAATTAAGCCCCACCTCACTTTTTAGAGACATGTAAAATTTATTGAAAACCTTCGTTTAATTGCCCTTATTCCATGGTTGTCTAGGAGAGGTTAGTTCGAAATATCTGACGTTTTCCTGCATGGCTTTTTAAATATTTTAAAACGTCAACGAGAGTGTAGCGAGTACACGTGCCCTTATTCATATGTATGTCATGTCTGTGACACCTCAAACCTGATACGCAAATCCCCTTGTGAAAGTGCATGTGGTTTTCTTTAATAAATGAAGATAGAAATATTGCATTTTTCAACAAATGCGCCATGTATATTTAGTTGTCTATCTGTAAACTTGCGTATTTAGTTTATGGAATTTACCGCTCACACAACCTGGAAATTTGTATACAAACGTGGCCCCGATATTGCATACCGTACACATATAACGCCACATGCTCAGACCATCGCTTCAGATTTGAAATATGATTATATATTGATGAGAAATCAAATAAACTGAAGATAAAATGTGGTATTTGGATCTGAAAGATCATATGTCGTTTTCATAGTCAGTTCGACATACGAAATCCCCCGTGAGAATTTTCTGGTAATCCTCCCATATTAGGAAAATTTTGACTTCCTAATATGGGTGACCTCCAAATATGGCGTTTCCATTCATTATATGCTGTACACCATATGCAAAGAAATCCACTTTAGAAATTTGATGTTCTCTTATACTTTGAAAGAAAAAAACACGTTGATTTTGATATTATTGTATGATAATAGGTATTATATGTTATTCACATCATGATTTTAATGGTTATATAGCGCCACGTCATCATTATATTTGTTTACACAATTGGGAGACCATTGGCCTGAATATTACGCAAACGCTTTCAAGGATTATGTCAAAGTGATGATGTATATATACGGTCTAATTATTTGGTGTTGTCATAAATTACATGTATTCTTGTAACAAAACGTTCCATCCCGTTGAGATTTCCTTTGTATGAAGTCCGGAGCGAACAAGATACGTCTGGTCAAAAGTGGATACATGTATTGAACAAGTCAGGCGATCGATGAGATAAAATATTCTTATAGGTCCTAAAACTATTTCTTATTACTATTGGATAACGTTCATATTTGCATATTGATCAAATGCTCGAAAAATTGAGCCTAGTGATGTGTATCTTCTACTTTTCATGTATATTTCGACATTTTATCCTACTTTGGTCACGTGTTCAAGATCACAACTTTGTCTCGTGACAAATTAAAATTCATAGTCATATTTATCTGAATGATTGATGAAGATTTTTTTTTAATGTTTTCTCTTAAGTAAAAATAAATCAGGAGCTAAAGGAAAAAAAGATTCATTGTATTGCGTGCAGAATGTGTTTGAGTTGGAGGAATTATGTCCTAAGAACGTGCCCACGTGGCTCTTGAACAAATTGCAATCGACATCTTGCGAAGAAAATGTACATGTATTTTGTGTGCTAAGTTATTCATATATGGTATAATACTACATTGAAAACGATAACGGGTTGTGCAGTATACTTATATATATATACAATCTCACACCACTCATTGATTGCATTGGTTCACACCATTGTCCCATATTAGGAAAATTCCTCCAAATATGGAAGCCATGTTTATTCCTAATATGGCACAGTGTTCACTCATACGTGTACTTGAATATGGTAATTTGTGGCAATTTTAACGAAGAAGCTGACATTTTAATGGGCAGATAGATTTTAAATATACTTGTAGCATGATCCTAGTGATTTATTTTTTGTCTGATGCACAAAGTTTATGCACTCGAGACGTTGCATCATCCACGCTGGCTTGTTTACAAAGTCCTAATATGGGACAGGCGACCTTCAGTTGACAGATTGCAGCAGGCGGAAATTCAGTTCAAAGTGAGGCCAAGGCAAGGCAAAGATTCGTTTACGGTGTTCAATATGGCCAGATGTTGAAAGAAATGTAAATTTGCATGGAAATGAGGCAAACAAAAAAGTGTTGTTTTTTTTTTGGGGGGGGGGGGGTGTTCATAAATTTATTAATGTTGAATGCACACACAAAAAATAATTCATCTAAATATCAAAAAGATATGTTTGAATTAAGTTTATCTTTAAATTTTCAAATTCATTTTTAAAATTTTTACCAAAATACACAAGTTCCATAACTTTAAACCGCCCTCTCCCAATACAAAGATATAATACAATATATGTGTACACAACATAAATAAAGGGTCAATGTTTAAAATGGCAGTTTACATAAGTGCAATTGACATGAATATAATCAACAGTGGTATACTCGTAGTTTTAAGATAAGTTAAATCTTTCAGTGTTTTTAATATAATCATGAACTTATGAACTTTATTATTAAAATTTGGATTGAAGAGAAGTCGCAAAATGCACACGATCTTTATCACATGACGCACTTGCGTACGGCATCTGGACTTGTATGTGTATACATACAATATTGATACATTTATTTTTCCGTTAAACAATATCCATTGTTATCATTTTAAGTAAATGCCGGATATATGGAAGGAAGGAAAATTAATATCATACACTTACTAGTATAAATTACTTTTGTATAGTAGGAGTATTATTGGTTAAAAAAAGAGGACCTTGTGCCTCTGCTGCAAACAACCCGTTATAATGTATTCGTGCAAAACGGAAACTTAAAATTAAATTTATTTTATAAGCATCCAAATGTTAGAACTATAAAAACAATATCATATAGGATAAACAAATGTACAAATGTGCTTCCACAACAGAGAGAGAGAGAGAGAGAGAGAGAGAGAGAGAGAGAGAGAGAGAGAGAGAGAGAGAGAGAGAGAGAGAGAGAGAGAGAGAGAGAGAGGAGGGAGAGAGAGAGGAGAGAGAGAGAGTAAAATGAGGGAAAAAGAGAGACTGATAATAAAAAATTGAGGTAAAGAGAGGGAGAGAATTGAATGGTTTTGAAGTTCCCAATATGATACTTAATTAAGTCCTTTACTAATTTAATTTCACTCTAAAGTTTAAGATTAATACAGGACCATGTTTTTATTTAAATTGAAAATTAGTAAAAACTTGTTTGATCAGTTGGACCGAAAAGAATCGCAGAATTTTTTCACCTGTCCTAGTTTACAAGCACGTGAAAGCTTCGTGAACATCAGCTCCAAATAAGGTCAATGGATGTACTCCAAATATGGCGTAGGCCCGGGGGCATGTGTCATTCATGACAACGACGGAGAGAAAAAAACCCGCGTTTATGACCATAATGATAATGTTCAGGTTTGGAATTTACATCCAACATTCCATTTTACTTTCTTAAATATACTGAGAGAGAGAGAGAGAGAGAGAGAATAATGGCTCACGTGTTAGTGTATTCCAAAGTTCATGCGTAAATCTGGAGCATATGTTTTTTATGCAGCCCAAAAGTCCAATTTTACCAGTACCGTGGGTAAACATCAATTTTCTATTCAGTTTGAGTTTGGACAAATTTTTTACCCACGATCGCTAAATTGACTACAAATATGATAAAACAATTGCAATATATACATTGAATAGCGCCTGCACAAGGGTTTGCGTTACATGTGTATAACATTTAATTATTTACACCCGGATGAAATATAAAATTTCATAACATAGATCGGCTAGATCTACGTAAGTTGTGAATGTTTGTATATCTGTGTTCATCAAGGATATATCAACATATATATACATATTTTTGCAAATTTGAATTTTCCCAAAAGGGAGGGGGGTGTCTAGATCCGCGCAAGCATAATATACAACTCGTTTAGGAATAATGCCTGCTGTTCAACCTTGTTCAATTTATTTACATATCGTTATTATGATACTTCTTATACCCCATTTATACGAAAAAAAAAGTTGCGTACGTGTGCAAATTTGCACATGAGTAAATTTATACACATAAGTATAAAAGTTAATTTGCTAACGTTTTGACGAGATTTATATACACCGTATTGTCATTTAAAATAAGGAGATGGACCACTTCAGACTCGTGAAGTTTCACAGAGAAAGGGTTTATATATTTCCTTACTTTATATTATATATAACGTTACATGTATTTGGGTATACCACTAGCACTCACATAAACTAAGTGACAACTCCAATCCATTACCGTATACAGGGAAATATTCGCCCCCGTTTTATTTTCGCCCCCTAATTCGCCCTCGTTGTCAGCGTGCGAATTCATGTCGCCGCGTCTTCCTATGAATGTCTTAAATCATGCAGCTCTCTTAAAGCAAACTGTCTGTGCGATCGAATTCAATTAGCTATAAGGGTGAAAATTACACAGGGCGAAAATAACCCTGTATACAGTAATTGATACGACAGGACCATACTTATATTAGAACCTTTGAGAGGGGGAATGGTTTGAATTTTTTTACTGAAGAAGGAACACTTCTTAAAATTATTGTGTAAAGACTGGGGACAATGCTTTGGTTCCAACACTAAAGACTGTGTAAGACTACCGTTGTACGTTTAATAGGAAAAAACTGGCTATTGCCATCTGTAGTGTATACTTAGCATCTTCAGCAGAATATTGGGCAATTGAAAGTAATTCTTTGGTGCATGATGCGAATACAAATATGCTCAAAAGTTAGCACCTAGTCCTGACCAAGCAAAGATTTATTCAAATGTGCATAATTTTCAGAGCAAATCATGCATATGCAGTTCGTATTGCAAAAATTGCATATATGCATGTAAGTAACGCAATATACAGAAGACTGAAATATAGGTGTATTAGTAGTAATGCAATTGCAATAATTTGTGTTTTAGATGGCACGTATACGTGTGTACATAATTATGCGATATTAATTATATAACCGGTATATATATACATGTATATGTACACCGCGGATTAACTCGATCATCGAAGCCATGGGTCTGCACCATTTATATCTAAAAAAGTTTCATAATCATATATACCTATAAAATAACAAAGTAAAATAATATAATAATATACATCAAAATTACAACAAGTATTTAATACATCGCTGATTTGAAGCAACGATTTCAAATTGCAAGTCATATATGTGGACGCCTGCAGCCCGTGCAGTGCCTTTCTTGGAAAAAAATAATCTTTAAAATCTTTATTCTAAAATGATTGTGTTTGCTGCAATATGATTACTTCAATATTAATTGATGTGATATAAATATGTTGCATGCTTATACATGTTATAACGATCACTTAACAGCTGCTTAAGATATCATCCTTCAACAGAGGGAATTTATTGCAATTTCATGTCTGCGAATGATCGATCGAAGGTCTTTAACGCATGTGCACAAAATATGCCGCCAATTATATCTCTCTACATGTAAAATTCCTTAATAAAATTCCTTGATTAAATATGTCTAATATTCATGAATTATAAAATTCCGTTACAAAGGATCGGTAGTTTTAAAAGAGTGGTGGTTGGGGTGGGGGGGTGGGGGGTGGTAGTCTGCTCGGATGTAAGCTTCGGCTGTAATGTTTCATTATATAACTTTAGATTGACACCGATTCAAATAATTCGTATTGCAGTTGCACACATGACATTTAACTATTTTCAGATGACCCACATTTTCAATGTAGCGTAAAAACAACAAAAACATCATCCTCTGGTAACGTGTAGCGAGAAATGACCCCGGTAAAATGTCGACTCTGATTGGATGACCTTTAGGCTGACCAATCAAGTTGCAGATACACTTTTGCAGATGATATAAAAGCTGTAAGCAACCTTCTCTCTGCCTCACTCGTTTGAAATCAATTTGCAGAGAGGAAATATTAGTGATCGGATAAATATAAACATGACAGACCGAGTCATCAATTTCTCCGCTGGACCTTCTAAACTTCCAAGGAAGGTAATATTTACTATTTTCTTGTATGCATGGTGAGGGGCCACAAAATGTGTAACGTTAGTAGATCACTATTTTTATTGTCACTTTGAGGGAATTTTCCCTACATGCAGAACACGTCTGATGCATTTTTTTTTAGAACTTCAGAAATCATGTTATTTCTTTTTAAAAGCAACAACGAATTATTAATCTGGATATAAAATTTATTTGGAAAAGTTTGTTTTAATTAAGTTGTTAGGTCACACATATCTTTTAAATAAAAAAGAGTATATTTATTAATATTTTAATTTAATTAAAAAAAAAACCAAACACACACAAAACAATACAAAAAATTACTGTAATTAAAACTTATTAAAGGTTTCTTCATGAACAGGTACATCATACACATATTTACATGCATATATTTATAAATACATTAAACTGTTGTCAAGTAGTTATAATTTTGATTATAAAAATATACAATAGTGATCTAATGTTACAGATGTATGTAAAAAACTTCATTTTTTTTTCAGGTCTTGCAAACGGCTCAGAAAGAAATGCTCAATTATAATAACACAGGGATTAGTGTCATGGGTGAGGAATGTTTTAAAGAGCAATTAACCATGCATGTATTTAATTAATTGAGTATCAACAATTATTATGTAAACATTGATTAAATAAAGCTGATGCATAGTATAATTAGTATTTTTATCATGTTTCTATACATGTACTTAACTACTTTTGAAAATTTTGAATTTTGAAAATTTGGGAAAGTGATTTTTATCTTTAATAAAATAAATTTTTTGATTAATAATATAATAATTTATTCTTATGCATGGGATCGATATTAAAAGTTTTTTTTTTAATTTGTTTTGTTTTATTTTCTTCAGAACTTAGCCACAGATCTGCAGATTTCACCAAAATTATAAACACAGCCGAGAGAAATGTGAGGGAGTTATTGTAAGTGTCAAATCTAAATACCCAGTCTCCCTTCATGCTCATTCGGTTCTGCCCCAATCTTGGAATACAATTTTGAAAAACCCAAATTTTGGAGTGAGCCTTAATTATTGAGTTTTTCTTTCTCGATATATATATTCTTGCTCTATTGGTAGGAAATATATTTGTCAATTTCAAAGTTTAAATAGCTAAGAAAAATGACTTACTTCCTTCTTGCGACTTAAAAAGGTACTTTGCAGATTTAAATAGAGACGGAGAAGGGTTTGAATTTCTTTTTTTTTTTCAACAGATAGGGATTTAAAAACCTTTACACTGATTAATACTAAACATAATTTGTTGTCCATTTTTTCCTGACTTAATGCTTTTTATAAGAAGAAAAAATTTGGAATGGCAGTTTAGGATTTATTTTTGAAATTGTGCATTGCATTTGTCTTGATACCATTATTCATTTGATTTAAAAAGGAAAATAGATTCTCAAAAAGCTGAATATAAAAACAGATATCTTGAGCTGGATAATTTTTTGTCAATTTGTCAAGAGAGTGGTACGTGTGGTTCAGTCAGATGGGGAAGCAGATCAGAGATCAAAAGCTGACAAAAACAAACTCCCCATAGTTTTCTGTATAATCCCAAGGACCCCTAAAAACATAATGTGATGAATGTATACAAGTCTAGCTATTCATCAAATATTCAGCTTTTGATCTTAATTAATTCTATTAATTTTAATAATTATATATTTTCAAGGCAGCTTGAATAAAATTTTGCACTTTTGGACATGTTGAATAAAAAAAAAAAGTTTAATTGTAGGAACATCCCTGGCAATTTCATGAAATTGTATATTTTTAATTTGATCCCGTCTAGTTGATTTTATTTTTTATAAAATTTGCGTAATTTTAGAAACATCCCTGATAACTACAAGGTGATCTTCAAACAAGGAGGAGGGACCGGTCAATTCTCAGCCGTCCCCCTCAATCTGATGAACCTCAGACCAGAATGCAAAGCAGATTACATCATCACAGGAAGCTGGTCAGCCAAGGCAGCCATTGAAGCTGAGAAATACGGGAAAGTGAACCGTGTCGTACCGAAACTGGAATCCTATTCAAGTAAGTGCTTGCCAGAGAAAAGGAAATCCCCTTCATGCGCGGATCCAGAAAAGTTTTCCAGGGGGGATCCAACTGTTATGCAATTTTCTGGGGGTGGGGAGGTGGGGGGTCTGAGGCATACTTTTTGACATAAATTTATAATATAATTAAAAGAAATTTGAATTTAGCAGGGGGGTCAGAATAATATTTCATGTTAAACTTAGGTATATTTCCCCCTCCCCTTCCCCCCCCCCCCCAAAAAAAAAAATTTAGAAAATGTTGGTAACTTGAGAATTTTCAATCATGGCAACTCCTTTCCCTTATAAACAAAGTTTGAGCAAGAGATCACAATCTGGCAAATGCAGAACTTTCATATTAAGATATTTTTGCATTACAGCAATCCCAGACTCGAGCCAGTGGACTCTAAGTCCGGACGCATCATACGTCTACTACTGCGCCAACGAGACCATCCACGGCGTCGAGTTCGAAAACATTCCGGACACGAACGGCATCCCATTAGTCTGCGACATGTCCTCCAATATCTTGTCACGATCAATTGATGTGTCTAAGGTGAGAGGTCAATGATTGGATTTGAGATATACACCATTACTGGGTAAAAATTTCTTTTGAATTAAATGGCAGGAGCTTCAATTTCTCTGCTATTTTATTCCAAGGTGTAAAGATCAGTGTTGTCTCTGAGACATGGGGGCAGGGAACTCCCATGTCTATAATGCATTACTTACTGTAAAGGTGGTTATATTGACGAGTTCAAAATTTGACGATTTTTGAGTAAGAGAAAATTGGCGAGTTTTAATTTTGACGAATTTTTGAATAAGAGTAAGAGTTATCTATCTTTGATTTCTTATAATGCCAGGGTTAGAGTTATCTTTCTTGCGAACTCTTTTACAAGCGTTGGTATTAATAAAATTTAACTTTGATTGAAAAAAAAGTCTGTACAGATTTGATGGAATAAAATTGTTCTTTGCATTTTGTTTTTATTCACTATACGATATTGCCTGAGGTAATAAATTAGGTCAAACACGGCATGATAATTATGCACACAAAGTTATTATAGAATGTTGTGACGATTGAGTGATAATTGCCATTAAAACATGCTTGTTTAGATTTTATGGGTTTTTTCAATGCTAATTACGTGTTTTTATAGCTATTTACATAAATGAATCATTAACTTTGATCTTGTCCTAACGGGATAATGCCAATAAAAAATTATGGTATTAATATATATGATGTGAAGTTTGGCGAGTGGAAATTTTGACGAGAAAATAAAAATCGCCAACATAGTCAAAATTAACACATCGTCAAAATTTCCACGTTTACAGTATGCGGCCATTATTGCATTTCAAACACAATCTAGCTATAAGCTAGACCCCCAGATTCCCCTTTTACTTGTTTATTTCTTCCTTCAATTTTTAGAGACAACCCTGAAAGATGCTCTTCTTGGGAAATATGCCAGTTATGCAGTTGAAATTTTTTTTTTTCATTATCGCTTAAAAATTGCCTGGTTTTTTTTTTCCTGAATGAATACTCTCTAATACTTGTGTATGTCACTTAAACATCCTCTATACGTGAGCCTGTTGAATAGACACACTTAAAACACGTTTGTTGATAATTCTCACACTGAAAGATGTCATCTGTTGTCCACAGTTTGGGGTGATCTTCGCGGGCGCCCAGAAGAACATGGGGTGTGCGGGGGTCACGCTGGTCATCATCCGAGAGGATCTCCTGGGCAAGGCCAAACCGGAGTGTCCGGTAACCATGGACTACAAGATCCAGGTCGGAAACAACTCCCTCTACAACACAGCCCCCACATACAAGTAAGTCACATATATACCGTATATATGTAACAGAAATAGATATGGACTCTGCTGGGGTTTGAACATGGGTCTTCAAGCTGATCAGCAGTCTGCAGATCAGTCTAAAAGGTTAACCCATTATAAAGTCAGAGCTAGTAGAAATGTCATACCTAACTCTACCACATATAGGTGTCTGCAGAAATCATTGTACAGTAGCTCCCTGGCAAGTTGTGTCATACCTTACTGACCCTGACGGAAATGTGGAACCATATTCATAATACTAGGGGTTCATTTTTAGTCTACCAATCTCGTTTTGGAGATACTATAAAAATATTAAGCAATCATATAGTTCCAATAATATTGGGGATGGGGTAAAGGATTCATAATTTTGGCGTCTGAATTTGAATTAAAGAATTTTTAAATAAAAAACTTTTAATTTGAGTATTCATTATGTTCACCTTTTCAAATTTTGCATTTAAGATTAAAAACATGCCTGTCGCATTCTACATGTTCTTGGAAATGTTTGGTCTTAATACTGAAAAACAAAACATTTTGATTATAACTTAAATTGGTCATAAAGTTCTATGCATATGGTGTTGACTTACTGGTCTTCCGTTGTTTTGACAGTATCTGCATCCTGTGACTATACTAGTTCAACAGTGGTTATAAAGTTTTTCGAGATGTTGAATAATTTGTCTTCTGTTGTTTTGACAGTATCTACATTCTGGGACTTGTTCTACAGTGGGTGAAGGATGAAGGTGGTGTGGAAAAAATGGAGGAGAACTCCAAACTCAAGTCCCAAGCTGTGTACGAGGCCATCCAGAAGTCCAACGGATTTTACCAGTATGTATATAATATTGTGACATGCACGCACAATCCACCAGTCCAGATGTATGTTTACTTTATGAATTCATTAGACTTACATGTGTGCACTATATTGTGAATTCTTTTCTATAAATAGAAATTCACTTGTTGCAATTAACTGCAGCAACACATAATTAAAGCTTAAATCTATTGATCCTTTTTTCGGAATCATAAAACTGGAAAAAGGAGTTAAGCCAAAATTGTCAAGTAGCTTGTTGCCCTACTACACCATATATAAAGGTTAAAGCCATCAATGTAATTTATGACATTCAGGTTAATGTGGTATTTTCTTGTATTCAGTGCTACCGTTGATCCACACTGTCGCAGTCGAATGAACGTCCCCTTCAGAATCGGGGGCCCAGATGGGGATGAGGCCCTAGAGAAGAAGTTTTTAGAGGAGGCCAGCAAAAGGGGAATGATTCAGCTGAAAGGACATAGGTGGGTCAGGGACCTTAGTTTTTCCATATTTGGAGTGTGCAAGAAATTTGAATGATTTCTTTTTAAGGCCGATTTACTATGAATAGTATTATTTCCTTCTAAATCCAAGGCCTTGGGCTTGATATTAAATTTTGAAACTTTAATACTGCTCATTGATTCAATATTTAATTATAGCATTTCACAAGAATTTTCAGATTGATTCATTATTGGTGTTTTGAATTGTATCCTCCCTCTCTCTCTCTCTCTCTCTCTCTGTCTCTCTCTCTCTGTCTCTCTCTGTCTCTCAATCTCCATCTCTGTCCATCTCTGTCCATCTCTCTCTCTCTCTCTCTCTCCATCTCTGTCCATCTCTCTCTCTCTCTCAGAATATTTTTGGTGTGAATCTTGATGTATATCCTGTGTTATACAGATCTGTCGGAGGAATTCGAGCTTCTCTATACAACGCGCTGTCTCTAGAAGAAGCCAACCTTCTAGTCTCCTTCATGCAAGAGTTCTACATTCAGCACAAGACTGTGACCTCATGTTAAGGTCAATGATACACCATAACCTCATCTGACCTTGAGATCAAAAGGTCAATAAACCAAACAAAGCAGCAGCATGTCATCCAGAAGATGGACCAGCCTTGACCTAGTAGTTAAACGGGGTCAAGGTCTTCATGGGATTTTTTTTTCATGGATGTCTAGATGTGAGGGGGTGTGTGACAGTAGAACATTGGAGCTTCATTTTGGGCTCTGAATTTGCATATACAATGTACATATCATATTTTTTTGCTATGCAAGCAACCAGCAGTGTTCCATGTATAAGACTATGTGAAAATCATGAAGTTTACGTCACTTTGTATTATCTCTAACCAAAGACAAACATCATTTATTTTTAGTTTATATTTTATTTTAAACATATTGGCATTTTAGCACTTCATAATCTTTAAGTGTTTTTATCAACTTCTGTCTTGTAACGTTGAAATACAATTTTAAACAAATGAATACATTTATCATGCTTATATTATGAGATAGGCTGAGAGTTTTAGTCATTTATGGATAATACTGAAAGTGGTTTTATTCTTACAAATTGTATGTATGTGTTTGTGTGTGTTAAAAGTGATGTGAGATTGAATTACATGTGTGTACTTGTGTAAATCTGTGAAATTGTAATAAATGAGACTTTTTGAATGAAAAATGACATATGTGTAAGAATGGATACAAATGTTCATCTTTGTGTTTGTTATTCATTGATTCTTGATCTTGTCTTATGGTATTGCAAAATAATTGTATACTTGACAGTTGTCAAGAGACAATGAATTGTGTGTGCATACATTTTATGAATTTCAGTGGCTCAGTGCTAAAGATTAGATTAGTCAATTTAACATAATGTTGTTATCATAGACCAATATAATATATTTTTTATACAACGAACAAATATGAATTTTTGTGCACTGATGCATTATACACTAGGTTGTCTTATCAGTTGGGTTTCTATGGCAACTGTTTGAAATGCATATAAATGTACCTGAAATGTTCAGGACCAACAGCAATAAAATTTAGTTCAAAACACCATGAATTTTAACTTTTTTATCTACAGCTTGTATTCATTATATTTCATATACAGTTAAACAAGGTTATAGCGAACACGTTTATAATGAATCGATGCTTAAAACGAAGTAATTTCATTCCTCGTGACTATTATATGTTGTGAACTTGATGGATATAATAAATTACGCTGATAACGAAGCAAAATTGCCTGTCCATGGCACTTCGTTATAACTGTGTTTTACTGTACTGCGACTTTATAACGGGTGTATTTCTGGGCATCAATTTTTGCAGATGGAATAAAATGACACTTTAAAGCATAAATGTTGATGCTGGTCTTGTCCACAGCATATGTTGTCAGACATCTTGTTTCAGTCAACATTTGAATTCTTTATTTAAAGACTAAAGTCCACAAAATATTTGTGTTAATCAAATGATAATAAAACCATAGCAATGGAAGGGTTCTGCACAGTAAATTTAAGGTGGTATGGGACACCTGTCAATATAAATGTGGTTTAAAGTATTCATTTTTAAATCAAAATACTTTCACCCATTTAGAATTTCAGCTTTAAAAATATTTGACCAAAAAATAATGGTTCAAAAATTTTGGAAACTAAGGTAATATTTTAAGAGTCCGAGCAGGATCCGAACTCATGACTTCGAGATCTACCCTCTGCCCTATTGCACTATGCTGTTTGAGGTAACAATTTTGAAGAAGAAAAATTTATGAAATTTAGTCTTAAAGGGACTTGGACACGATTTGACTAAAAATTTTCAAATTTTATTTTTCCATTTTCAATGTTTATACTGATAAATATAGAAGTTTTTGCTGATATGTCAAAATTTGAAAGTCAAATATCATGTTATAAGCAAGATACAGAGTTCATAATTCTTTATTTTGTAAACAAAGCTCGATCGATCGAATATTATCTTTTTTTACATACAAAGTTGTATTGGTGTAAGTTTCAATCAAATGTATCTTTCTTTTGTATGAAGATAAATTGTTTTTTAACAATTCATTTTGTTTACGAAATGGTAATTCTCTTAGTACATTACATTTTTGTAAACAACTATAAGACTCGAGCTTTGTTTACATAACAACCAATTCTTACCTCTGTATCTCGCTTGTAACTTGACTTTAACATTCCATATTTTGGTCAATCATTTCAAATGCACCAGTTAACCATTTTATACATAAAGAATAAAAATAAAATTTTTGATCTCAAATCGTGTCTAAGTCCCTTTAATTTTATTGTTTATTTCGATAGCATAACCTTAGTACCCAGTTTCAACTGAGTGGACTGAGACGATGTATATTTCATACAATGCCTTGTCTATATAAGTGCACAATACAGAACATCAAATGACCACAGCAGGGTTTGAACCAGCGATCTTTGAGTTACTGGCCCAGTGTGTATGACCACTTATTAATGCCCATGAGTTCTCCACCTCCCAACAGATGTATCTGCTGTCTAGTATTCACAGTACTCCAAAGAATAAAGCAACACTCTCTCTGTAGCAAAAGATTTCCATAATTTAATTTCATATTAATAATATATAATAGTAAGCTGTAACAAGTTACGGATACAACAACACAGAATTTTAATCACAACCATACACATTATTTTTGATAAGTGATATACAAAACTATAATTGCATAACTGTCAATGATATGTATATTTGGAATACTTACGTAATTTTCATGTCTTAAATCACAACCCTGTTAATTCAATACACATATAATCTATAGTCTAAAATTATTCAAGGTAAAATTTGTATCAAAATATCAGATATATATGTAAGCATCTTTTGAAAATCAGATGGGCAACATAAATTATGATGTATATCAATATACTATATCTCAGCTATAGTAGTTACAATTTGCTCTGCACTATTCTTATCCTCTTCTCAATATGGTGAGAGGAGTTGTCCCTCTTGATCACAGTGAAATGAATGATATTTTCATTTATTCTACTTAATTTGAATAAGCCTGCATTATATATGATGAAAAACATGTTCTTTATTTTGGACATTAATTGGCTGTTTCATATTGTTTATGGATGAAGAGGTTAAATGCCTACTAACTCCTATGTATGAATCAGATTAGATTTTTTGGATTGTTATTCAAGTCACTGAAATTCACTTTTTAATACTAAGTCTCTATCATGACCCACTCCTCTAAAGTTATCATTATAAACATGACAGTGTTGTAAAATATGATTGTTTCCTTCTTAATATACTCAACATCATTATATCAGTGTATGAGAAACTTTAAAGATCGAGTTGAAGTTGATTTCCTTGGAGACAGTTCAAACATGGAATAAAACTACGACATGGTGATGTGGTAGGACAGATAACTCTGGGGCTGACCTGTAGATGGAGCTAGTAGTCGGGGACGGGAGTCAGCAAGGATTTCACAAAGTCATTGTAGCGTATCTGTCCTCCTTGTTGAACGCCCATCTCTCGGAATATAGCGTCAACTAAAATAATAATGCCAATGTTCAAAGTTTATCATACATGTACATGACAAAAGTCAAGGCACATTTTTCATCATATTTTCAGTAAGTGACTAGGATAATGACATCAAAATATTACAGTCATAAAGAGGAGAATATTTACTGAGTAACTTTGATAGAGATGTTCAATGTTTACAGTGTTTTAGATAAAGATAACAATATTTACAGTCACATAAAGATGTTTAATAAAGTCAGTGATTAAGATAAAATGTCCAGATTTACAGTAAGTGATTCAGATTAATCTGTTTACAGTCAGTGCTTTATATAAAATGTCCATGTATACAGTTAATGATTTAGATAAAGATGGCCAAGTTAACAGTGGGCTAGGTTTACAATCAGAAGTCTAGGTTTACAGTCAGTGATTTAGATAAAGATGCTTAGGTTTACAGTCGGTGATTTACATAAAGATGTTCAGGTTTACAATAAAATGCCCAGGTTTTTACAGTCGGTGATTTACGTCAAGATACTCAAGTTTACAGTCAGAAGTCTAGATTTACAGTCAGTAATTTACATAAAGATGCACAGGTTTACAGTCAGTGATTTAAAGCTGACATGAATTCATAAATATGCATTATTTCCCTTTTTATCTCCGACTACCGCCATATTAGTTGTCGATTTCTATTGTTCTGCTCATCGCTACACACCCCCTATATAAGCCCGAGAGCACTATTCATGCTTCACCGCATTCAGGTATTTCACTTTACCTTGGACGAAAAGATGTGTAGAAACGCGTTTTGAACAAAAATAATATAACCACTGCACTGACAAGGAATATATCCAATGAACGTTGAAACAAGACAGACTGAAATCCAGGCACATAAACTTCAAAAATCCTCGATCACTGTAGACCATTTTCCTGTGTATGTTATGATGATAACATTGCACATGCGCAACCACACACTGTGGCAGATCGAGCAATATCAATGATCACATGAAAACGGAGCATGTTTATAAAACCGATGGAAAAGAGACGGTTACGTTGTTACTTTCTTGGATTTACTATCATTTAGCTACTGAGTTGGATATAGTGCCGCCGGGGTTTTCAAAAAGATGCAGACGTTGTGCACTCTGTATCAACGACACACGTGTTCGATGTGCATGTGAAGTAAGGCAGCACTATATGTGCAAAATAATACGGATACGAGTACCTTGAAAATTCTTTCAAAGAATAAATATATTTTGTATTTTATTGATTGTTGTTTCTTTTATTCTTTATTACAAACATTTTAGTGCAATGTGTAGTTTATGCATTTAGAAGTTTGTGAAACCTGAATGCCTCAGTCGGAAAGCAACCGACCGTAACTTTCTCGACCGGTATATATACCCCAGTGGCAGTAGAGGAGCGATCGAAACTAATATGGCGACCAAATGCTTTTATGAATTCATGTCAGCTTTAAATAAAGATGTTTAGGTTTACAGTCAGTGAATTACATAAAGATGTTCAGGTTATTAAACAGTAAAATGCCCAGGATTTACAGGCAGTAATTTACACAAAGATGCCTAGGTTTACAGTCAGAAGTATAGCTTTACAGTCAGTTAACAGTCAGTGATTTAAAACAAATCAGTTTACAGTCAGTGGTTAAGGCAAATCAGTTTACAGACAGCAGTGGTCTAAGCTCTACCTTCCTGGCGGCTCAGTCTCTCTCCCATACTCATCATGATGTGCTGGATTTCGGACGCGTTGACGTAGCCCCGCCTCTCCTTGTCATGTGCCTTGAAGGCGTTCATCAATTCTTTCTCCGGATTCTCCACGCTGGACTGGTCATGCATGGCCTCCAAGAACGATGCAAATTCTATCTTGTTGTCTGAAACGAATCAAGAAATACACATATTAGATAGTATTAGACTAGTAAAACATGATTTTCTGGCCAAAGCAGTCTTGGACTTAATTCAAGATTAATACAGATTTTTATTGTCCTGTAATTGAAAACATTGAAATGCTGTTAAAATGTGTCTCTATATTACGTTGATAATTACAACTATAAAAAAATTTAAGCATAGTTTAAGGATGCATTATAACTTTATCAATGATTGAAATTTAGACTTAAAGTCTAAAAAGGCTTAATTACGCTTATAACAAAACAAAGTAGTCCTTGCCTGGCACTTCGTTATTATAACTGTGTGTTACGGTAGAACCTTTGGTGACTTATTGTAATACTTGGTGGGGAGAGGGTGGAAGGGGGTTGCACTTTATCATTACTATTACAGGGTACTTTTAGTACCTTAGGTGTACTAATTGTACTACTTGGGGGGAGGGGTGGGGGGTTGTGCTGTATATATCATAACCAATACAATTAGTACCTTTGGCATACTTATTGTAGAGTAATACTTTAAGGGGAGATCATCACTATTGCTGACAGTACCTATGGTGTACTTATTATAGAGCTTGGGGGAGGGGTAGGGGGTTGCACTGAATGTATCATCACCAATACAATTATTACCTTTGGCATACTTATTGAAGTACTTGTTGACCTCCTTTGTGGTCGGGCTGTAGCCCAGTGACCTCATTATGAGGGACAGCTCCTGTTCGTTAGAGATGTGGCCTCGTCTGGCATGGAAGAAGAAGCACTCCCGGAACTCTGATGTAAAGATACAATTATATTATACTGTAAACCAACTTTAGTCACATGCGAGAATTATTGCAAGAGCCTCGTCATCTCTATAACCAGCCATTTAGGCACAAAAGTTATAACAACACAGATTTGATCACAAAAAATAGTCACCGCAACCCAGTTTATCTCTGGTAAATCGTGAATTATTTAAAGTCTTTGCAAATGAAAGTTTGTTTATAGTATACTGTGGTTTCATTAATATTCGTTGAATACCAATTTTCGTGGATTTCGTTGTTAAGTTGATCCACGAAATTCAATGTTCATTGAAGTGCAATTTCTATTAACATTTTGTATTGATAGGGTCATTGGCCACACATTTACGTATCCTTGAAACTGTGATTTTTACTTTATCCACAAAAATTGATACCCTTGAATAATAATGAAACCACAGTATTGATTATATAGATGAATTCAGTAAAGAGAACAATATTAACATGACTTTACATTACAGATAAATATGATCAATATTACAGGGATTTTGAGGTCCCTCCAATCGACCATGCCATGTACTGTGCCTTTATTAATAAATCAGATCCAATACAATCACTAAATTTAGCTACGTACATGTAGCTTGATTTACCTACATAGCTTTATTTAACTACCTGAGATATATACCTGAGGTTTATTTAGCTACCTTTATGAAATTTTGCTTTTAGTGTAAAATAGACAAAAAGTCGCAAGGAACTGTAAACCTATGTTTGTACTGTGTAGTTTTAAAACAGCAACCAAGAGCAAAAACAGTTAAAACATCAGTGCTTTTGAGCCATTTTAAGCAAACATGCATAATTTCTCTTGTTTGAGAAGGGACACCTTGTGTGCGATGAGGCATGGATAAGTGTGATAACTTCACATTGTGCAGAATTATTACCACTCAATTATCATGTTATCCAGAACTGTTCTTCTTTGTTATTCCATTTAAGAAGTAGCTGTTTGGTAACACATAAACATAGCCTTAAAACTTTTAGAACTTTGACTGCAATTGTGCTGAAAGAGCATTATTTATTTTCAAGAGTTTATTATGAATTGTTTTCAGATCAGTTCAAAGTTGACAATTACTGCTGCATCTAAGTGGGACTTTTTTAACAAATGCCCATTTAAGAGAAAAGTATGATTTGGTAGCTAAATAAACATACGTTTGGTTGGTAAATAAAGCTATGTAGGTAATTCAAGCTACGTAGCTAAATCCAGTGATTGTACTGGACCTGTTAATAGCTGGTATGTGCATTGAAAGGTTTGAGATTATTTTGATCATGAACTAAGGTGTATTAATTTTTGAAGATTTTATTTTAGCAAGGTAACGTTACATTAATTGATACATTTGTGACTACTAGAAAAAAAAAATCAATTTTTTACTTTGATTTTATTTTTTTCCCCTTTATGGGCATGAATTTGAACTCGAGATTTTATTCATTTTAAAAAGTGGGTATTTAATTTTGCGAACATATTATACATATTATAAATTTGTTATTAAAACGTGGGCGTGGTCACTTGTTCAACAGGTGAGATATTTACCAGGTGAGACATAATCAATTCCTTTACTTACTATCTATATCTGTCTGACTGAAGAACTTTGCCTGAAAAATACAAATATGGAGTCATATTCTCCCAAAGAATGAGTTTTATAATGAACTTTATTATTTTATCAAAGAGTGCACACTCACCATGATGTATCGGTATGAATTACTTCCCTTTGTAAACAATTTTGTGCGATACTACTGTATACCTAAATGAAAAAAAATACAAATGTTAGCGCAAAAATACATGATTTAGAAAAGATTGATTTCTTGTTGAGCTTCACATTATTTGAGATTTTGTTTTTATTTATTTTTGCATGATTGTTTGTTTGGCGATATTCACCGCGTTCCTGTAATTTTTACGGGAAACAACTCTGAAAACAACCTGCCAAGTCAAGCTCGTGAGGACGAGTCCCTGCGTTTCAAAGTTTAGTTGAATGTAAACAATATCTATCTAGCGATTTTTGAATCAACAAAATCTCACAACAGAGGCAGTCAATGATAAAGTAAGTTTTAAAAGATCCAGCACATTGCTTTTGTAATTTTTTGCAAGAAAGTTGTCGTCTGCGCTGCGATTTTTTAAGTGAAATATATTACGTACGTCACAAATCTACAGAATTTGGGGAGGTTAAAAAATCGGTCGCAACCGGGGACTATCATTGATTGCAGCTAAGTGAAGACAGGCATGCAGAGAGATGATTTTATTCAATATAGCAGAAAGCAGTTAATGTCACCGAGTGGTAAACAACTCAAGGATCTGATACAGTACAATTTAGAGGACATTGCATAAGCAAATGAGCTGCTTACTTAATATCAATAATGTGTGGTGTGACTTGTGTCACATTTTGCAAGTTTCTGGTTCAACCTTCAATGCATCTTTTAGGGATGATTTTATAGGGTTTTTTTTTCAAGTCCCAGTTGCTTGAATTTGTAAGTATTTAAATTTTAAATTTATAATATTTGTTATTTTATGCAAAATTAGCTGCTCGCAGTCTGAAAAAAAATTGGATAGATGACCTGGGAGCTACAGTGCCTCCTGTAGTTAAAAAACTGCAATTTATGGCACAGAATTGAAAAACTAGCGCTAGTTTTGGACTGTATAACATTATTAACACACAAATCCTCGGGGGAAAAATACCATTAAATTCTTCAGGCAATTTACTACTGTCATACTGATAACATTTCTTTACTTGCCTCAGACTTTATTCCAAACATGCCAACCAACCTTGGAAAATGAAGAATATTAAATTCACAATGAGATGAAGAGTCACCATTTTAACATGTAAACAAACTGCACCAAATCAATTTACTGTGTTTGTGATAGAATTTAAAAGATAATTAGAGACAAGCTTCATGATGATATTTGTAGTAAAAAGTCCAAAGATTTTTTTTGGAATCAAGTATCAGTATAGAATTTGTTCGGAAATAAAATTAATCAGTCCAATACTAGCAGAATGTTTTGTAGTCAATGACTATCTACTGTATTTTCCTTAATAGATATTGACCTTCAAGACACATATTTCAATTAAATGTTTCTGATAAATTTTCATTATTTAGTTGCATGAGCAATACTGTATACAGTGAAGGTTATTTTTGCCCAATGTTATTATTTTGCCGGGGGGGGGGGGGGGGGGGGGCAAAATTTGAATGTATATCAGAGAATCGCGAGAAGCATATCTGACCAATTTTAAAATATCTTTTTTTGTTGCGTACAGATGTAAACTTTTTAGAATTATGCAAAAAATTGGCATTTTGCGATTTTATATTTTCACGATTTGATGCAAAATCGTTAAATAGCACAATTAAGTAATCACACGAATTAAGGAATCTAAAGTATCTGAAATGACTTGCCAATTTCACAACTCAGTGAATGATCGGTACATGTTTTTAAATTGTGAATGTGTGCACAATTAGTATTGAAGAAAATAACGAATTAAATCAATTCACGAATAGGTTTATTCATGACAAATTCACCTCATGCTCTCACGCATGCACATATCATCAGCATGGCTATTTCCCGTGCTCAATCCCGGGATGATACTCTCAAAACCCTACACACAAAGAACCATAACTCTTACTCACATCATACTCATACATTCATACACAAACAGTTACTTCCCTTAGGTCATATAAATATACTATAAGTATTGTGGTTAATTATGAATTTTTTTTTTTCATTGCAGGTAAAATAATGTGAAGAAAACAAATCCAGAACTTTTTTAGCAGAAATTGACCATATTAATTTGGCAAAAAGAGTCTTCTGCGGGTCATTGCGTTGTACATAGACAATGAGACAATGAAAGCAGAAAAAGCTGACCAAATTATTCCAGAAATTGCAATGCGAGGGGCGTCTATGGCAGACATCAAAGCAACAATGGCAGAACATACGAGCAATGAAGATGAGATAACTCACCAAGAACATCAAATCAATTTAAAAGTGAGTATTGCATTTCAGTTTGCATATAACAAATTCTTATAGATAACAAAACATTTGTTGCTTGATTTGGAGGAGTAGGAAATGAATTCATTTGCCTGAGAGACTTGACATTTTATTTACCTTGTCATGTAACCCCTTATATACATTGGAATCAGTGTTTGAAATAACTGTCCGCCTGACCACCAGAGAAGCATAACTTTTGGTACGGGCGAACAAATTTGTTTGTACGAGCGCCCGACTGGACGTGGATATTTTTTGAGCCAAGTGTATATAATATCTGAGTTTTGAGAATTTTTAACTGATTCTTGTAGCACTACCTTGTATGGTCATTGAAAAAGTCAAAACAAGCGTTTAATTCATGTAGACTGTAGACAATGCTTGACATGTGAGCATGGTGATGTAGAGTCCCTAGTCAGCTACGGAATAATGTAGGGTAATCTCAGCGAGATTCTTTTAGACTGAAAATTTTTTGACGTACGCCTCTTCTTTATCTTAGACCAGTGCGATACCTAGTGATTCAGTAAAATTTGCCCATACTTCAGCCGGTTGTTACGATAGAAGTACGCTGAATTAAATGAACTTTTTACTTTGAACATCGTTTTAATTCCCTATCAACATAAAATGTTAGTTTCCTACCGTTAAATGGTGAACTTAATTGTTTATATGTAATTCATTTCAACAATCAGAGATTCGGAAGAGACGTTAGTCAAAATTTTTCAGTCCTGACGAATTCCGCTGAGATTAGTGGACGATAACTTTACAACTAAAACAACTTTATGACGAAACAAAATCGAAAAACAGATTTTTGAATGTTTTACATGCAAAATAGAAGAAATAAACAAATGTCAACTATTTTCTCCGGACTGGTTGTATTTTTACAGGGCTGTCAAATTATACTACCGGTATCTGTCAGCCCTGAGTGCCTAGCTAGTTTTTTAACGAGTTTAAAACACTGATTGGAATTATTAAATTGAAGTATAATGAAATTGCTCATCCCTGGTCCTTTGCTTTATTAACCATACTGTATTCATTGCTATGTATTCCAGGTGCCTAACCACAACAAAATCATCACCTCACTGCTGGCTGGGGCCATGGCTGGGGCTGTGGCAAAGACTGTGATAGCACCACTAGATAGAACAAAAATCAACTTCCAGAGTAAGTCAGTGATAGTGCCGCTAGATATATAGAACAAAAATCAACTTTCAGAGTAAGTCATTGAATAGGTATAGACTGTGATAGTGCTGCCATATAGAACAAATATAAATTTTTAGGGTAAGTTATTGAGTATGTGATGGCACCATTAGATAGAACAAAAATCAACTTACAGAATAAGTCATTTAATATATATATATTATTACATACTTAGTAATAAATACGGTATTTTGCATATTTGATAAAGATGACATCCCAAAACTCATATCGGCCTCTGGGGCTGATACAGGTTATCAGCCCTAGGGCTAATACGGATCCGTATCACACCTCTTGCGGAACTCCTCTGCCTTTTTTCCGTTTCGGCATTTGTGCCTGTTTACGGAAGGAATCTAAAACATTTCTTACGTCGACATTTTTGGAGCAGTTAATTTTAAAACACTAGGAAATTCCGGTTCTGTAGCTACATGTTTGGTAAAACAACGAGATCTCATATTTTATTTAATAAGTGTACAGACTACTTTCAAATAATATTTAAAATCAATTTGTTCAAGTTTATGCCTTTTTTAATTTTTAATTACTAAGTATATAATAAATATAATAATAAATATCCTTTTCAATAACACAGCCTGTATTAGCCCTCGACCAATATCATCCCTCGGGTTGATATTGGAGTCTCGGGCTGATACAAGCTGTGATATGGAAAAGGGTATGTATTATTCTCTATATATATTGTCTATTTATCATGATATACTGTCTATGATTTCAGTTTCCAACAAGCAGTTTTCGGCGCGGGGGGCGTTACTGTTCCTGAGGGACACAGTGCGGAGTGAGGGTGTCACCAAACTGTGGCGGGGGAACTCGGCGACCATGGTCCGTATTATACCGTACGCCTCCATACAATATGCTGCCCACGAACAGTATAAACGACTGCTTAGTACTGACAAACGCAAACAGTAAGGATTTCTGTTTATAAGATGTGCTCAAGATTCACCATGAGTTATTTCACTTAATTAAATAAATAGCAATCTGTAATAGTTCACCAGGATATGAACTTTTAATTTCTATTATCATTTTAGCAATGTTATTTTTGTCGCTAATAAATTTTGTGCTCATTGTAATATATAGATGTATGTATTTTTAGAATAAGTGTATGTTTTCTGTAACTGATTCCATGTTTTGTATTTTTAGACATCTGCCTCCACACCTGCGGTTCCTGGCCGGGTCACTAGCGGGGGTCACCTCATCCTCCCTCACATATCCCCTGGACTTGATGCGAGCCAGAATGGCCGTCACCCTGAAAGCTCAGTAAGAGAGAGAGAGAGACAGAGAGACAGAGAGAGAGACAGAGAGAGAGAGAAAGAGAGAGAAAGAGAGAGAGAGACAGAGAGAGAGACAGAGAGAGAGAAAGAGAGAGAGAGAGAGAGAGAGAGAGAGAGAACAAACAAAACAGAACAGAGAGAAAAAAAAAAATTGGTTCATTTTTGCACAGACTAAAATCTTTTTCAGAATCACCATTCTTGATCATGACTTAATTGGTATCATTAAGTGTACCTGTATTTTTACCTGTAGATATAGCAATCTATGGTCAGTGTTCCTACACATCGTGCGGGCTGAGGGCCCTGCCACCCTCTATAAAGGATTCACCCCCACTGTGCTGGGATCCATACCGTACTCGGGTGCCAGCTTCTTCACCTACGAAACTCTCAAGAAGTGGCATGCAGGTAGCTTCAGTTTTCTGTTGACTTTTTATTGAGGATCACACAATTTTTTGTTGTTGTAAATATCAAGAAAATATATGTAGCATAAGATATGTCCAGTTTTTAGTTTTACAGTCTGTAAAGAAATGTGTGGCCATTAGCCGGAAGTTTGATTTTAATTATTAATACTTCCCCTGAATTAAGCTAATTTCTTAAAGGAAATTGCATTTGTTAAGTTATATAACATCCCACTGCAGTTCTATTTACAAATTCAGAAAGAGAAATTAAAAACACAGCTGATAGATTTGGTAAGTGCTAAGTATATATCTCCATGCCATTGATTATTTCATAAAAATCAAATGGATGGAAAACTTGTTTTATAACTCTACAAAAACATCAAAAGTATGCCTTTACTCTGTATAGTAAGAGTTATTTTCCAGTACCCATTTCTTTGTATATTTTAAATTGAATGACATTTAATACACAGTACATAACGTATGCATGTACACATTCCCACATTTATCAAATTTCTGTAGAACTGAAAAACTAAAAAGCACACAATTCTTACTGTAAAAATCTTCATTTTCAGAAATTTGTTATTCTTTCATCACACAAAGAAGTTCATTTATATATTTTCTTCTATGATAAGGGAAAAGAACTTGAATGAGAATTTTTAAAAGAATGTATTGAAAATTTTGATTAATTTGAAAAAATAAAATCATCTTTTCAGTGATGATAAAATACTTTAAGAAAAATGTTTCAGATTTTCAATAAATCAATATAGAAATATGTTTCTTTTTATAAGAATTACATTGAACTTATTGCTAGTACAAGTAAATGTTAAATTCTTTGAACATAACCTTAAGGTAATAATAAATAGAGTAGACCTGTTAAGATTTGATTAAGTAGATTTACCTGAAAAGAGTTCTTGAAGTAGATCTTTTTGTTAAGATTGACCTTTTACGATTATATCTACCTGTAAAGATTATATCTACCTGTAAAGATTATATCTACCTGTATAGATTATATCTACCTGTAAAGATTATATCTACCTGTAAAGATTATATTCACCTGTAAAGATTATATCTACCTGTAAAGATTATATCTACCTGTAAAGATTATATCTACCTGTAAAGATTATATATACCTGTAAAGATTATATCTACCTGTAAAGATTCCATCTACCTGTTAACAAAACCATTTTATCTATGGTAAGACTACCGGTACCTGTTAAGATTAACATTGTATCTACTGGGTACCTGTTTACCTGTTACAGGTTATTGTGATGATAGAAATCCCACCTCCATAAAGTATATAAAGTAGATCTACCTGTTAAATTACATGTTAACATTTTATCTACCTGTTAACATTATATCTACCTGTTAACATTATATTTACCTGAGTGTTAACATTATATTTACCTGTTAACAAATATTTACCTGTTAACAATATATCTACCTGTTAACAAATATTTACCTGTTAACATTATATGTTAACATTTTATCTACCTGTTAACAATATATCTACCTGTTAACAAAATATCCACCTGTTAACAGATATTTACCTGTTAACATTATATTTACCTGTTAACATTATATTTACCTGTTACAGGTTACTGTGATGGTAGAGACCCCGCCCCCATAGAGAGGATGGCGTTTGGGGCGGTGGCCGGTCTACTGGGACAATCAGCCTCCTACCCCCTGGACATCGTACGGCGCAGAATGCAGACCGCAGGTCAGGAGTCACAAAGCTTTCCTTTCAATAGTGCAGGCATTTTTAATTAGTCTTATTAATTATTATTAATAAGAAAATTAGAATTCCCCATTATACAGAGTTGTCTACTTACAAAATTGTTAATGAACAGTGTAGATACAAGGTGATCTACTTATTAATGCAGTTGTTTAAAGTCTGATATCTCCATATGAAGTTGTATACTTATTAATTACGTCTTATTAAGTTAGTCTACTTATTAGTGCAGTTGTTTTAAATCTGATGTCCCCATACAAAGTTGACAAGTCAGTTGTGCAGTAGTTTAGTAATGTTGTAATGATAGTCCCCCATACAAACCTGTCAAGTAAGTATTTCTGTTCCCTTTTTTTCTCAAATTCTACTTGAGGTAATGAAGTGTTTCTTGTTTATCTATGTTTAGGTGTGACAGGCCAAGGCAGCATGTACACTTCCATCTCCCAGACGGTCAAGGTCGTTTGGAGGTCAGAGGGTTGGAGGGGCCTCTACAAGGGGCTGAGCATGAACTGGATCAAGGGCCCCATCGCCGTGGGAACTAGCTTCACGGTTTACGACACCTCGCTCCACTGGCTACGGAGCTTCACCTACTTCCACATTGACGAGGACGATGGGACATAATGTGAAACTGTTGGTTATAGACACTTGTAGAAATTATTTATAGTTGTTTAGAAATATCCCCCTTAATGATAAAGAATTCCCCTCCCCCCACAGTATCAAACACACACACACACTTGCACATTCAATTTGTTTCGTTATATGGGATTTTTTGAAATTCATATGATTGCTAAGGTCACTGATATGTTGTTTTTTTTGGTCCTGTCCATTTGTTCATATTTCTTCCTGTTTTCATTGAAACAATATTTTCACAGTTTTTATTTACAGTTGTTTTGTCTTGTTCAGTAAATTTGTTTTTATCTACATATATTAATTTTCCACCTTTATAAAAGTCAAATATGCATACTTGATGATGTTACTGATATGTCATCTTTTTGCTTTGGACAAGGGGAATGCCCTGTCAATGACTAAAATAGGTCGAAACTTCTTTGGGTCCTTAACATAGTAAAACATGGACTTGTTACTGATTCTTAGGAAATTTGTTGCGTTGTTAGAGTTTATACAAGGCTTGTCTTTATGAAGGTTTTATTAGTATTTAAACACCCAACACATTTTCCTAGACATTAATGGTGACAACAAGGTCATTTACTAAGTTCAAGGTCAATTTCATCGGTTAGATTACACCTGTGTTACTGAGGAAACTGAAAGTGATGTGTGTTAGGGATGATAGCCAAATGTATAAACTGTCCATGTACAAGTTTGTTTGAAGTAGTCAACACGTGTGATTTTAATTTCTTTACTCCTGTCTTTACTTTATAACCATTTGATTGTTTGTGATCAACATATATTATTTTTCAAAACATGTTTAGTACAAGGTTTTGTTGGAGTCATTACATTAATATTTTGAAAATGTGATTCTTTCATGCTTGGACATAGTCACATGGTCAGATTTGACCAGTAAGGTGGTATAGGACACCTGTCATTAATAATAAAGATACTCTCACCAGGTTTTTTTTTTAGAAATTTCAAATTTTACAATTATATTTGACCAAAAGATATTTTTAAAAACTTTTTGGAAGCTCATAAAGGCCCTTGCAGGATTTGAACGTGTGACTAACAGTAGTGAACGCTCTAACCCATTGCATTTAAGGTAACAATGTTGGGAAAGAAAAAGTTTATAAAATTATGCTTGAATTCATTGTTTATTTTGATGGTACCGGTAAGTTCATCCCAACATAGAGGTGTCTTATACCACCTTAAGCAATTTTGTTTCACTAAATTATAGCATCATTTAAGCTATGCACAAAGGATTAAAATACATATTAATACACAAAAATTTCATATCTATATGAACATTTACATACATGATACTTTTATATTTAGGTTTCTATAATTTATTAAGTGATTTTTAAGTTAACACAATTTTTTATTGTTTCCATCTATGATACTTAAGAAGTTTGATAGGTTTTCATAATTAATTTATGAAGTGATTAGAATAATTTTTCTTGAAAACAATTAAAAAGTCCTGAATGTTAAAAGCATTACATAAAATTGTGATAATTTTGGAGAAAATGTTCAAAAGATTGTTACATTACAACAAACAGTCTTGAGAGAAGAGCTATTACATGTTACATTGACTGTAAATATATAATTATGACTATGGAAACAATGCAAAAATTGGGCATTTTATTAAAGTACAGTATGGTGATTAGGACAAAATGTATAATTATTTGTTTGTTTGTTAAACACTTTGCAACATGCATTTGAGTGAATGTCATATTATAAAATGTGAATTATTTCCCTTATGATAGCCTTTTTCATGAAACCTCTGTTAAAAGCTGATCAGATTTTCACCATCAGGCTGAGTGCGGAATGTTAAATCATGTTTATGTTTGATAACTGAACACAATGATAGTTTTTAGGTGCTTGTTTCAGATCAGCCAAAATTTTTTTTATTAGATTTCAGATTTTAAAAAGTTATTTAGCTATATTTTTTCTGTTTTTTAAAGATAAACTATTTTTTTTAATTTAGTATTTTTTTTTTCGCTGGGAAGGAGATTGGATGCTTAGATTATAGATAAAACTATTTCACTACTCATTTCAAGCTTGTGTCACTGGCAATAAATACACAAGCACTCTTTTTTAATAAAAACAATAAATATCTCAGTCATTTTTTACATACTAGTAACTTTAGTGCTTGGAAATTAATAAAAAGGTACTTTAGGTATTGTTTGATTGTAAATGATAATGTGTGCTGGTAAAAATTGCTGTTTGATAGTTTTGACTTTTGAAATTTACATGTTTTGATAAAGTGCATGCTATATTAGCATTATAAAGTGAGTGTTATTCAGATAGTGCATAATTTGTCTGTTGAATTCATTGAATTTGTAATGTATACATGTTCCTTGGTATATAAAACAATATAAAATGATGAAACTAGAGAAAGTTTTCAAAGTCTATTTGATGAGAGATGATCCTGTTACTGTATTTGTACCAGTTTTTTTGAAATGTGCAAATGAGGCATGAGTTTTAAAGTTTTTGTTAAATGCTAAGTTGATTCTAAAAGTTAATTCTACACACGGAGTTTAATTTTAAATTAGTCTTTCACGTGTCTTGCAAAATTCAGACTTATTAGTTCACAATAAAGTTGCTTAACTGCTAAACTGTCACAGACGGTGATGAAGTAGGCAAGCTCCAACTTGTATACATCTCGACAAATATTTTGCACATCTCTCCCTCTCTTTTCTCTTGCTTTTAATAAAGTGTGTCTTCTGAAAGTGTTAACCGTAGCTTCAACTTTCTAGATTGTTTAAAATAATTCTAGTAATTGATTACCGAATAGCTTCTGTATGTAATAGTTCCTCAAGGCCAGACGACACATTCCTCAATTTAATATAACATTTTCCAGGAATTTATTATTGATTTACCACTATCTTGCAAAAAAAAATTAGGGTACCTTACAAGGCATTTGTGCAAGGTACTAGAGTATGCAATTTCCTATTTAATCCTATTGGAAATACACTTCAATTGCTGATAAAGAAAATTTAAGATTTGAAAAATAATCATTTTTTGCGGAACGTGTCGTCTGAACTCACACAAATGCTAATCTGCTTAAAACGACATCACATAACAATGCCCACGCGTCACAATTATGTACTTTATTTACTCAGGGTAGTAGAGAGTGAAAGTAACTTATAGATGTGTTCTTGACTATTTGTGATCCTTCCATTATTAAATCAGTGAAAATGTTGTGTACTTTTCATTCCTTTCATTCTAGGTATACTGACCTCTCGAAATGGTTCTTTTTTCAGACATGTCTTTTTATTTCAGTAATAAAATTTTTTGGCTTGGTATGCCTATTGGAATTAAATATTTGGAAATGTATTTTAAAATAATGATGAACAAACTCCACAAAGGGCTCCAATTTTTCAATCAACACAAAATGTTTCATGATTTGAAAAAGTTGTATTGTTTATTGGTCAATACCTGTACAGCTTGAAGACATATACAAGACAATTAATACACACATATAATGATTAACATACATATGAATGTATTACTTGAAAAATCGCATGTTTATACATGGAATTTTCTGATAACAAAATCATTCTTAATATATTTACCTTAATTGCACAACTTAATTAAGTTAACGTCAGGTTTGGTACTCTGGTTTCATTTTGTAATTTTTTTTTTATAGATTTTAAAAAATTAGTTGGATGATATGATATACGCCGTTAAGTGGACAATATGTATGGTATTATAATCTTTCTTCGATGGACATTCGGAGTGAGAAAAAAAATGCACAAAGTGGAAAAAATATCATTTTTTTCTGTACAAAAATATAGTTCAATCGGCTCAAAAATGAATAAACAGAAAAATACAACTCCAAATATTTTGCTATGTATCAATGACATGTCAGTATTTTCAGAAAATCGTTTTGTGGTGTTTTCGTAGGTTTATATATATATTTCATATACATGTATGACCAAGCCTTTTGTTTTCAATATTTAAATTAAAAATTTTCCCACTCCTTTTATTGCCGGCTAATTCCATTTAGTTACGGAGATCATACATCAATAATATACGTAGCGAGGACGATTTGGCTTTTTCTTTTATTTAACGTACTGATGTACATTAACAATGTTTTAGTTAATTAAACTAATTTTTTTTTTACGACAGATTCATTAATTGGTTAAAAGAAAGATGAAAATTTAAACAATAAAATGCTTTCTTGGATGATTCATGCGGGTTATGAAGGCATAGCAATCATTGCAGAAAAAATACACAACCCGCTAAGCGTATTACATCGTATGTATTTTAGCATCTTTTCATTTTATTGTTTAATTATCTCTTGAAGAGCAAATTTTACAGACCTTTTATTATTGCCATTATACATGTTTTCCATCGAGTGACAAAGATCTCTTGTTGAAAACAGACAACAACGGATCTCCTATTAAAACAAATGTAACCTCATGTCGATATTGTGCATCATTTTAAGATTTAAATTCGGTTTTTGATCTTTCAAGATAAAGATTAATGTTATCATCTGGGAAGCAAACTTTGCATTCAAGTACAAAAAAATAACCACGATAATACTTAACAAGAAATGATAGTCTATTGCTCGATCGAGAAAAGTAGGATTCTTTATTCAAATTTTATATGAATTCCTTGGTTTAAAGTAAAATATTAAAGCTATTTTATCTTAAGCATTGGGCAATGTAAACGTAAACCAAATGTGCAAGTTTTCGAAAAACTGAATAATAAAACAAATTATTTATAATACCTGGCTATTATGAGAAAAAATAAGCTTTGTTGAGACAGTAAATAAATATGAATAATAAAAAATAATGAACTTATGATATTATTGAACATTGAAGACCTTACATTTGAAAAAAATAATGTACGATACACATGTAATATAAAAATTTTTAATCATCATGCATAAATTATTTTTGTTTAAACCCTGATAAAATGTTTTAATATTGAAGAAATAACACGGTGATAGTAAAAACAAACAAACTAACACACATAAACAAAAATTATAGAAACACTCCTTCATATTTTCCAAAAGCTAAATTTGAAATGAAGAAATAATCAAATTAATTATTTTGTGAGAAGAAAGGGAAAAAAATAAAATTAAAAATC